>NW_027140170.1:0-145625 GCF_036365525.1 Heterodontus francisci
ACACAGTCTGTTATACACCCACCCCCACTATATCACTCTCTGATATAACACAGTCTGTTATACACCCACCCCCACTATATCACTCTCTGATATAACACAGTCTGTTATACAACCCACCCCCACTATATCACTCTCTGATATAACAGTCTGTTATACACCCACCCCACTATATCACTCTCTGATATAACCAGTCTGTTATACACCCACCCCCACTATATCACTCTCTGATATAACAGTCTGTTATACACCCACCCCCACTATATCACTCTCTGATATAACAGTCTGTTATACACCCACCCCCACTATATCACTCTCTGATATACACAGTCTGTTATACACCCACCCCCACTATATCACTCTCTGATATACACAGTCTGTTATACACCCACCCCCACTATATCACTCTCTGATATAACAGTCTGTTATACACCCACCCCCACTATATCACTCTCTGATATAACACAGTCTGTTATACACCCACCCCCACTATATCACTCTCTGATATAACACAGTCTGTTATACACCCACCCCCACTATATCACTCTCTGATATAACAGTCTGTTATACACCCACCCCCACTATATCACTCTCTGATATAACAGTCTGTTATACACCCACCCCCACTATATCACTCTCTGATATAACAGTCTGTTATACACCCACCCCCACTATATCACTCTCTGATATAAAGTCTGTTATACACCCACCCCCACTATATCACTCTCTGATATAACAGTCTGTTATACACCCACCCCCACTATATCACTCTCTGATATAACAGTCTGTTATACACCCACCCCCACTATATCACTCTCTGATATAACAGTCTGTTATACACCCACCCCCACTATATCACTCTCTGATATAACAGTCTGTTATACACCCACCCCCACTATATCACTCTCTGATATAACAGTCTGTTATACACCCACCCCCACTATATCACTCTCTGATATAACAGTCTGTTATACACCCACCCCCACTATATCACTCTCTGATATAACAGTCTGTTATACACCCACCCCCACTATATCACTCTCTGATATAACAGTCTGTTATACACCCACCCCCACTATATCACTCTCTGATATAACACAGTCTGTTATACACCCACCCCCACTATATCACTCTCTGATATAACACAGTCTGTTATACACCCACCCCCACTATATCACTCTCTGATATAACACAGTCTGTTATACACCCACCCCCACTATATCACTCTCTGATATAACAGTCTGTTATACACCCACCCCCACTATATCACTCTCTGATATAACAGTCTGTTATACACCCACCCCCACTATATCACTCTCTGATATAACAGTCTGTTATACACCCACCCCCACTATATCACTCTCTGATATAACAGTCTGTTATACACCCACCCCCACTATATCACTCTCTGATATAACACAGGTCTGTTATACACCCACCCCCACTATATCACTCTCTGATATAACACAGTCTGTTATACACCCACCCCCACTATATCACTCTCTGATATAACACAGTCTGTTATACACCCACCCCCACTATATCACTCTCTGATATAACACAGTCTGTTATACACCCACCCTCACTATATCACTCTCTGATATAACACAGTCTGTTATACACCCACCCCCACTATATCACTCTCTGATATAACACAGTCTGTTATACACCCACCCCCACTATATCACTCTCTGATATAACACAGTCTGTTATACACCCACCCCCACTATATCACTCTCTGATATAACAGTCTGTTATACACCCACCCCCACTATATCACTCTCTGATATAACACAGTCTGTTATACACCCACCCTCACTATATCACTCTCTGATATAACACAGTCTGTTATCCACCCCCCCCACTATATCACTCTCTGATATAACACAGTCTGTTATACACCCACCCTCACTATATCAGTCTCTGATATAACACAGTCTGTTATACACCCACCCCCACTATATCACTCTCTGATATAACACAGTCTGTTATACACCCACCCCCACTATATCACTCTCTGATATAACACAGTCTGTTATACACCCACCCTCACTATATCAGTCTCTGATATAACACAGTCTGTTATACACCCCACCCCCACTATATCACTTATACACCCACCCCCACAATATCACTCTCTGATATAACACAGTCTGTTATACACCCACCCCCACTATATCACTCTCTGATATAACACAGTCTGTTATACACCCACCCCCACTATATCACTATACACCCACCCCCACAATATCACTCTCTGATATAACACAGTCTGTTATACACCCACCCCCACTATATCACTCTCTGATATAACACAGTCTGTTATACACCCACCCCCACTATATCACTCTCTGATATAACACAGTCTGTTATACACCCACCCCCACTATATCACTCTCTGATATAACACAGTCTGTTATACACCCACCCCCACTATATCACTCTCTGATATAACACAGTCTGTTATACACCCACCCCCACTATATCACTCTCTGATATAACACAGTCTGTTATACACCCACCCCCACTATATCACTCTCTGATATAACACAGTCTGTTATACACCCACCCCCACTATATCACTCTCTGATATAACACAGTCTGTTATACACCCACCCTCACTATATCACTCTCTGATATAACACAGTCTGTTATACACCCACCCCCACTATATCACTCTCTGATATAACCAGTCTGTTATACACCCACCCCCACTATATCACTCTCTGATATAACACAGTCTGTTATACACCCACCCCCACTATATCACTCTCTGATATAACAGTCTGTTATACACCCACCCCTCACTATATCACTCTCTGATATAACACAGTCTGTTATACACCCACCCCCACTATATCACTCTCTGATATAACAGTCTGTTATACACCCACCCCCACTATATCACTCTCTGATATAACAGTCTGTTATACACCCACCCCCACTATATCACTCTCTGATATAACACAGTCTGTTATACACCCACCCCCACTATATCACTCTCTGATATAACACAGTCTGTTATACACCCACCCCCACTATATCACTCTCTGATATAACAGTCTGTTATACACCCACCCCCACTATATCACTCTCTGATATAACAGTCTGTTATACACCCACCCCCACTATATCACTCTCTGATATAACACAGTCTGTTATACACCCACCCTCACTATATCACTCTCTGATATAACACAGTCTGTTATACACCCACCCTCACTATATCACTCTCTGATATAACACAGTCTGTTATACACCCACCCTCACTATATCACTCTCTGATATAACAGTCTGTTATACACCCACCCCCACTATATCACTATACACCCACCCCACAATATCACTCTCTGATATAACACAGTCTGTTATACACCCACCCCCACTATATCACTCTCTGATATAACACAGTCTGTTATACACCCACCCTCACTATATCACTCTCTGATATAACAGTCTGTTATACACCCACCCCCACTATATCACTCTCTGATATAACACAGTCTGTTATACACCCACCCCCACTATATCACTCTCTGATATAACACAGTCTGTTATACACCCACCCTCACTATATCACTCTCTGATATAACAACAGTCTGTTATACACCCACCCCCACTATATCACTCTCTGATATAACACAGTCTGTTATACACCCACCCCCACTATATCACTCTCTGATATAACACAGTCTGTTATACACCCACCCCTCACTATATCACTCTCTGATATAACAGTCTGTTATACACCCACCCCCACTATATCACTCTCTGATATAACACAGTCTGTTATACACCCACCCCCACTATATCACTCTCTGATATAACAGTCTGTTATACACCCACCCCCACTATATCACTCTCTGATATAACACAGTCTGTTATACACCCACCCCCACTATATCACTCTCTGATATAACAGTCTGTTATACACCCACCCCCACTATATCACTCTCTGATATAACACAGTCTGTTATACACCCACCCCCACTATATCACTCTCTGATATAACAGTCTGTTATACACCCACCCCCACTATATCACTCTCTGATATAACACAGTCTGTTATACACCCACCCCCACTATATCACTCTCTGATATAACAGTCTGTTATACACCCACCCCCACTATATCACTCTCTGATATAACACAGTCTGTTATACACCCACCCTCACTATATCACTCTCTGATATAACAGTCTGTTATACACCCACCCCCACTATATCACTCTCTGATATAACACAGTCTGTTATACACCCACCCCCACTATATCACTCTCTGATATAACACAGTCTGTTATACACCCACCCTCACTATATCACTCTCTGATATAACACAGTCTGTTATACACCCACCCCCACTATATCACTCTCTGATATAACACAGTCTGTTATACACCCACCCCCACTATATCACTCTCTGATATAACACAGTCTGTTATACACCCACCCCCACTATATCACTCTCTGATATAACACAGTCTGTTATACACCCACCCCCACTATATCACTATACACCCACCCCCACAATATCACTCTCTGATATAACACAGTCTGTTATACACCCACCCTCACTATATCACTCTCTGATATAACAGTCTGTTATACACCCACCCCCACTATATCACTCTCTGATATAACAGTCTGTTATACACCCACCCCCACTATATCACTCTCTGATATAACAGTCTGTTATACACCCACCCCCACAATATCACTCTCTGATATAACACAGTCTGTTATACACCCACCCCCACTATATCACTCTCTGATATAACACAGTCTGTTATACACCCACCCCCACTATATCACTCTCTGATATAACACAGTCTGTTATACACCCACCCCCACTATATCACTATACACCCACCCCCACAATATCACTCTCTGATATAACACAGTCTGTTATACACCCACCCTCACTATATCACTCTCTGATATAACAGTCTGTTATACACCCACCCCCACTATATCACTCTCTGATATAACAGTCTGTTATACACCCACCCCCACTATATCACTCTCTGATATAACAGTCTGTTATACACCCACCCCCACAATATCACTCTCTGATATAACACAGTCTGTTATACACCCACCCCCACTATATCACTCTCTGATATAACAGTCTGTTATACACCCACCCCCACTATATCACTCTCTGATATAACACAGTCTGTTATACACCCACCCTCACTATATCACTCTCTGATATAACACAGTCTGTTATACACCCACCCCCACTATATCACTCTCTGATATAACACAGTCTGTTATACACCCACCCCCACTATATCACTCTCTGATATAACACAGTCTGTTATACACCCACCCCCACTATATCACTCTCTGATATAACACAGTCTGTTATACACCCACCCTCACTATATCACTCTCTGATATAACACAGTCTGTTATACACCCACCCTCACTATATCACTCTCTGATATAACACAGTCTGTTATACACCCACCCCCACTATATCACTCTCTTATATAACACAGTCTGTTATACACCCACCCCCACTATATCACTCTCTGATATAACACAGTCTGTTATACACCCCCCCCCCACTATATCACTCTCTGATATAACACAGTCTGTTATACACCCACCCTCACTATATCAGTCTCTGATATAACACAGTCTGTTATACACCCACCCCCACTATATCACTCTCTGATATAACACAGTCTGTTATACACCCACCCCCACTATATCACTCTCTGATATAACACAGTCTGTTATACACCCACCCCCACTATATCAGTCTCTGATATAACACAGTCTGTTATACACCCACCCCCACTATATCACTCTCTGATATAACACAGTCTGTTATACACCCACCCCCACTATATCACTCTCTGATATAACACAGTCTGTTATACACCCACCCCCACTATATCACTCTCTGATATAACACAGTCTGTTATACACCCACCCCCACTATATCACTCTCTGATATAACACAGTCTGTTATACACCCACCCCCACTATATCACTCTCTGATATAACACAGTCTGTTATACACCCACCCCCACTATATCACTCTCTTATATAACACAGTCTGTTATACACCCACCCTCACTATATCACTCTCTGATATAACAGTCTGTTATACACCCACCCCCACTATATCACTCTCTGATATAACAGTCTGTTATACACCCACCCCCACTATATCACTCTCTGATATAACACAGTCTGTTATACACCCACCCCCACTATATCACTCTCTGATATAACAGTCTGTTATACACCCACCCCCACTATATCACTCTCTGATATAACACAGTCTGTTATACACCCACCCTCACTATATCACTCTCTGATATAACAGTCTGTTATACACCCACCCCCACTATATCACTCTCTGATATAACACAGTCTGTTATACACCCACCCTCACTATATCACTCTCTGATATAACACAGTCTGTTATACACCCACCCCCACTATATCACTCTCTGATATAACACAGTCTGTTATACACCCACCCCCACTATATCACTCTCTGATATAACAGTCTGTTATACACCCACCCCCACTATATCACTCTCTGATATAACACAGTCTGTTATACACCCACCCTCACTATATCACTCTCTGATATAAACAGTCTGTTATACACCCACCCCCACTATATCACTCTCTGATATAACACAGTCTGTTATACACCCACCCTCACTATATCACTCTCTGATATAACACAGTCTGTTATACACCCACCCTCACTATATCACTCTCTGATATAACACAGTCTGTTATACACCCACCCCCACTATATCACTCTCTGATATAACACAGTCTGTTATACACCCACCCCCACTATATCACTCTCTGATATAACACAGTCTGTTATACACCCACCCTCACTATATCACTCTCTGATATAACAGTCTGTTATACACCCACCCCCACTATATCACTCTCTGATATAACACAGTCTGTTTATACACCCACCCTCACTATATCACTCTCTGATATAACACAGTCTGTTATACACCCACCCTCACTATATCACTCTCTGATATAACAGTCTGTTATACACCCACCCTCACTATATCACTCTCTGATATAACACAGTCTGTTATACACCCACCCTCACTATATCACTCTCTGATATAACACAGTCTGTTATACACCCACCCCCACTATATCACTCTCTGATATAACACAGTCTGTTATACACCCACCCCCACTATATCACTCTCTGATATAACACAGTCTGTTATACACCCACCCCCACTATATCACTCTCTGATATAACAGTCTGTTATACACCCACCCCCACTATATCACTCTCTGATATAACACAGTCTGTTATACACCCACCCTCACTATATCACTCTCTGATATAACACAGTCTGTTATACACCCACCCTCACTATATCACTCTCTGATATAACACAGTCTGTTATACACCCACCCCCACTATATCACTCTCTGATATAACACAGTCTGTTATACACCCACCCCCACTATATCACTCTCTGATATAACACAGTCTGTTATACACCCACCCCCACTATATCACTCTCTGATATAACAGTCTGTTATACACCCACCCCCACTATATCACTCTCTGATATAACACAGTCTGTTATACACCCACCCTCACTATATCACTCTCTGATATAACACAGTCTGTTATACACCCACCCCTCACTATATCACTCTCTGATATAACACAGTCTGTTATACACCCACCCCCACTATATCACTCTCTGATATAACACAGTCTGTTATACACCCACCCCCACTATATCACTCTCTGATATAACACAGTCTGTTATACACCCACCCCCACTATATCACTCTCTGATATAACACAGTCTGTTATACACCCACCCTCACTATATCACTCTCTGATATAACACAGTCTGTTATACACCCACCCTCACTATATCACTCTCTGATATAACACAGTCTGTTATACACCCACCCCCACTATATCACTCTCTGATATAACACAGTCTGTTATACACCCACCCCTCACTATATCACTCTCTGATATAACACAGTCTGTTATACACCCACCCCCACTATATCACTCTCTGATATAACACAGTCTGTTATACACCCACCTCCACTATATCACTCTCTGATATAACACAGTCTGTTATACACCCACCCCCACTATATCACTCTCTGATATAACACAGTCTGTTATACACCCACCCCCACTATATCACTCTCTGATATAACACAGTCTGTTATACACCCACCCCCACTATATCACTCTCTGATATAACACAGTCTGTTATACACCCACCCCCACTATATCACTCTCTGATATAACACAGTCTGTTATACACCCACCCCCACTATATCACTCTCTGATATAACACAGTCTGTTATACACCCACCCCCACTATATCACTCTCTGATATAACACAGTCTGTTATACACCCACCCCCACTATATCACTCTCTGATATAACAGTCTGTTATACACCCACCCCCACTATATCACTCTCTGATATAACACAGTCTGTTATACACCCACCCTCACTATATCACTCTCTGATATAACACAGTCTGTTATACACCCACCCTCACTATATCACTCTCTGATATAACACAGTCTGTTATACACCCACCCTCACTATATCACTCTCTGATATAACACAGTCTGTTATACACCCACCCCCACAATATCACTCTCTGATATAACACAGTCTGTTATACACCCACCCCCACAATATCACTCTCTGATATAACAGTCTGTTATACACCCACCCCCACTATATCACTCTCTGATATAACACAGTCTGTTATACACCCACCCTCACTATATCACTCTCTGATATAACACAGTCTGTTATACACCCACCCCCACTATATCACTCTCTGATATAACACAGTCTGTTATACACCCACCCTCACTATATCACTCTCTGATATAACACAGTCTGTTATACACCCACCCCCACTATATCACTCTCTGATATAACACAGTCTGTTATACACCCACCCCCACTATATCACTCTCTGATATAACACAGTCTGTTATACACCCACCCCCACTATATCACTCTCTGATATAACACAGTCTGTTATACACCCACCCCCACTATATCACTCTCTGATATAACACAGTCTGTTATACACCCACCCCCACTATATCACTCTCTGATATAACAGTCTGTTATACACCCACCCCCACTATATCACTCTCTGATATAACACAGTCTGTTATACACCCACCCTCACTATATCACTCTCTGATATAACACAGTCTGTTATACACCCACCCTCACTATATCACTCTCTGATATAACACAGTCTGTTATACACCCACCCTCACTATATCACTCTCTGATATAACACAGTCTGTTATACACCCACCCTCACTATATCACTCTCTGATATAACACAGTCTGTTATACACCCACCCCCACTATATCACTCTCTGATATAACACAATCTGTTATACACCCACCCCCACTATATCACTCTCTGATATAACAGTCTGTTATACACCCACCAACACTATATCACTCTCTGATATAACACAGTCTGTTATACACCCACCCTCACTATATCACTCTCTGATATAACACAGTCTGTTATACACCCACCCTCACTATATCACTCTCTGATATAACACAGTCTGTTATACACCCACCCTCACTATATCACTCTCTGATATAACACAGTCTGTTATACACCCACCCTCACTATATCACTCTCTGATATAACACAGTCTGTTATACACCCACCCCCACTATATCACTCTCTGATATAACACAATCTGTTATACACCCACCCCCACTATATCACTCTCTGATATAACAGTCTGTTATACACCCACCAACACTATATCACTCTCTGATATAACACAGTCTGTTATACACCCACCCCCACTATATCACTCTCTGATATAACAGTCTGTTATACACCCACCCCCACTATATCACTCTCTGATATAACACAGTCTGTTATACACCCACCCCCACTATATCACTCTCTGATATAACAGTCTGTTATACACCCACCAACACTATATCACTCTCTGATATAACACAGTCTGTTATACACCCACCCCCACTATATCACTCTCTGATATAACACAGTCTGTTATACACCCACCCCCACTATATCACTCTCTGATATAACAGTCTGTTATACACCCACCCCCACTATATCACTCTCTGATATAACACAGTCTGTTATACACCCACCCCCACTATATCACTCTCTGATATAACAGTCTGTTATACACCCACCCCCACTATATCACTCTCTGATATAACACAGTCTGTTATACACCCACCCCCACTATATCACCCTCTGATATAACAGTCTGTTATACACCCACCCCCACTATATCACTCTCTGATATAACACAGTCTGTTATACACCCACCCCCACTATATCACTCTCTGATATAACACAGTCTGTTATACACCCACCCCCACTATATCACTCTCTGATATAACACAGTCTGTTATACACCCACCCCCACTATATCACTCTCTGATATAACAGTCTGTTATACACCCACCCCCACTATATCACTCTCTGATATAACAGTCTGTTATACACCCACCCCCACTATATCACTCTCTGATATAACACAGTCTGTTATACACCCACCCCCACTATATCACTCTCTGATATAACACAGTCTGTTATACACCCACCCTCACTATATCACTCTCTGATATAACAGTCTGTTATACACCCACCCCCACTATATCACTCTCTGATATAACAGTCTGTTATACACCCACCCCCACTATATCACTCTCTGATATAACAGTCTGTTATACACCCACCCCCACTATATCACTCTCTGATATAACAGTCTGTTATACACCCACCCCCACTATATCACTCTCTGATATAACAGTCTGTTATACACCCACCCCCACTATATCACTCTCTGATATAACAGTCTGTTATACACCCACCCCCACTATATCACTCTCTGATATAACAGTCTGTTATACACCCACCCCCACTATATCACTCTCTGATATAACAGTCTGTTATACACCCACCCTCACTATATCACTCTCTGATATAACAGTCTGTTATACACCCACCCTCACTATATCACTCTCTGATATAACACAGTCTGTTATACACCCACCCCCACTATATCACTCTCTGATATAACAGTCTGTTATACACCCACCCTCACTATATCACTCTCTGATATAACACAGTCTGTTATACACCCACCCCCACTATATCACTCTCTGATATAACACAGTCTGTTATACACCCACCCCCACTATATCACTCTCTGATATAACAGTCTGTTATACACCCACCCCCACTATATCACTCTCTGATATAACAGTCTGTTATACACCCACCCCCACTATATCACTCTCTGATATAACAGTCTGTTATACACCCACCCCCACTATATCACTCTCTGATATAACAGTCTGTTATACACCCACCCCCACTATATCACTCTCTGATATAACAGTCTGTTATACACCCACCCCCACTATATCACTCTCTGATATAACAGTCTGTTATACACCCACCCCCCACTATATCACTCTCTGATATAACAGTCTGTTATACACCCACCCCCACTATATCACTCTCTGATATAACACAGTCTGTTATACACCCACCCTCACTATATCACTCTCTGATATAACACAGTCTGTTATACACCCACCCCCACTATATCACTCTCTGATATAACAGTCTGTTATACACCCACCCCCACTATATCACTCTCTGATATAACAGTCTGTTATACACCCACCCCCACTATATCACTCTCTGATATAACAGTCTGTTATACACCCACCCCCACTATATCACTCTCTGATATAACAGTCTGTTATACACCCACCCCCACTATATCACTCTCTGATATAACAGTCTGTTATACACCCACCCCCACTATATCACTCTCTGATATAACAGTCTGTTATACACCCACCCCCACTATATCACTCTCTGATATAACAGTCTGTTATACACCCACCCCCACTATATCACTCTCTGATATAACAGTCTGTTATACACCCACCCCCACTATATCACTCTCTGATATAACAGTCTGTTATACACCCACCCCCACTATATCACTCTCTGATATAACAGTCTGTTATACACCCACCCTCACTATATCACTCTCTGATATAACACAGTCTGTTATACACCCACCCCCACTATATCACTCTCTGATATAACACAGTCTGTTATACACCCACCCCCACTATATCACTCTCTGATATAACAGTCTGTTATACACCCACCCCCACTATATCACTCTCTGATATAACAGTCTGTTATACACCCACCCCCACTATATCACTCTCTGATATAACAGTCTGTTATACACCCACCCCCACTATATCACTCTCTGATATAACAGTCTGTTATACACCCACCCCCACTATATCACTCTCTGATATAACAGTCTGTTATACACCCACCCCCACTATATCACTCTCTGATATAAGACAGTCTGTTATACACCCATCCCCACTATATCACTCTCTGATATAACACAGTCTGTTATACACCCACCCTCACTATATCACTCTCTGATATAACAGTCTGTTATACACCCACCCCCACTATATCACTCTCTGATATAACAGTCTGTTATACACCCACCCCCACTATATCACTCTCTGATATAACACAGTCTGTTATACACCCACCCTCACTATATCACTCTCTGATATAACACAGTCTGTTATACACCCACCCCCACTATATCACTCTCTGATATAACAGTCTGTTATACACCCACCCCCACTATATCACTCTCTGATATAACACAGTCTGTTATACACCCACCCTCACTATATCACTCTCTGATATAACAGTCTGTTATACACCCACCCCCACTATATCACTCTCTGATATAACAGTCTGTTATACACCCACCCCCACTATATCACTCTCTGATATAACACAGTCTGTTATACACCCACCCCCACTATATCACTCTCTGATATAACACAGTCTGTTATACACCCACCCCCACTATATCACTCTCTGATATAACAGTCTGTTATACACCCACCCTCACTATATCACTCTCTGATATAACACAGTCTGTTAAACACCCACCCCCACTATATCACTCTCTGATATAACAGTCTGTTATACACCCACCCCCACTATATCACTCTCTGATATAACAGTCTGTTATACACCCACCCCCACTATATCACTCTCTGATATAACAGTCTGTTATACACCCACCCCCACTATATCACTCTCTGATATAACACAGTCTGTTATACACCCACCCCCACTATATCACTCTCTGATATAACACAGTCTGTTATACACCCACCCCCACTATATCACTCTCTGATATAACACAGTCTGTTATACACCCATCCCCACTATATCACTCTCTGATATAACACAGTCTGTTATACACCCACCCCCACTATATCACTCTCTGATATAACACAGTCTGTTATACACCCACCCCCACTGTATCACTCTCTGATATAACACAGTCTGTTATACACCCACCCCCACTATATCACTCTCTGATATAACACAGTCTGTTATGCACCCACCCCCACTATCTCACTCTCTTTGTCTAGAAGACATTGACTACACTGTGGTTGCTCTTCCCTTTAACCTGTGAGATGGGTCATTTCCTAACATTACTCTAAAACACAGCATGGTCCCACAAATAACAATGTGATTAATGCTGAGATAATTCTTTCCTGCGTTCGTGTCGTCGGGATAAATATTGACCAGGAAGTGGTCGCGACAATAGGATCTCTTACGTCCCACTGAGTGGGCAGGCAGAACTTTGGTTTTGTGTCTGGTCCGAGAGACATCATCGCCGACCGTGCAGCACACCTACGCAGCTGGCACAGGATGTATTCACCTAGCTTTTGCGTGACCTTTTAAATGCTGTACATCACTGGGGGCGTGGGTGTGGGAGGGGCAGCGGATGAGGCCCTCACGTATGCGTGCACACTCACATTGTTGACCAACAAAGGCCTTCTTGTGGGCTCGGAGAGAGTGTGAATGAGCAATTGGCCTATCCCTCCCACCACAAAACCTCAGAAATGGCCCGAGGCAACCCGCACCATTAAAGAGCTCATTCAGACAGAGAGAACTACCTGGCAATGAGCCAGTTGCAAGTCTGAAGTCCACGGACTTGCCTGTTTTCTTTGCATCTTTCTCTCTTTGTACATTCTTTGTCATTCTATTTCTACCTTTCTTTCTGTCAAACAGCCAAGATCTCTGTACTCCTTCAATTCTTGTCCTCTTATAAGGGCCTGATTTGAAGTGCCCAAGCCACCTGCAACTGTGCCTTCGTGTGTCTAGGCCCTGAGCTTTGGAATTCCCTCCTTGAAAAGAGAAGGCTGAAGGGCGACTAAATAGAGGTTTTTCAAAATGACGGAGCTCTTTGGACGGAGTAGACACAGAGAGGGTGTTGCCACTTGCGGGGAAGAGCAAAGCTGGAGGCCATGAATATAAAACATTCAGCAAGAAATCAAATCGGGAATTCAGAAGAAACTTATTTGCCCAGAGAGTGGGGTGAATCTGGAACTCAATACCACAGGGAATAGTTGAGGTGCCTAAATACAGACTCATCACAGGGGAAGTTAGATAAGCACACGAGGAAGAAGCGATTGGAGGGTATTGCTGACACTGTTAGATGAGGAAGGCTCGAATGCGGCATAAATGCTTAGAATGGACTGCTTGGGCTGAATGGCCTGTTTTTGTGCTCCATGTCCCTTTAAGATGTTCTGTAATACCTGCCCTAACATCTCCTTCTGTGGCTCAGTGTCAGATTTTGTCTGGTAATCGTTCCTTTGAAGCGCTTTGGGACATTTGAAAATATGAAAGCTGTTGCCTCGCCCTACTCCACTGCAGGGTTGAAAACTGTTGTCAGCCTCCTCGCTCCCCTACCCACCAGCCCCCCTCCCCCCTCCCCCACGTCAAAACAATTGAGTTTTTACAACAATCTCGCAGCCAGGTACCAGTCGTAGACCGGTGGGCAGCACGCTTGCCTCTGAGTCAGAAGTTGGTGGTTTCAAGTCCCACCCCACAGATCTAAGTCAGAACCTTCACGAGTAAGGGAGTGCTGCACTGTCAGAGGTGCTGCCTCTTGGCTAAGATCTTAACGAAGGCCCCATCTGCTTGCTCGGGCAGTCGTAAAAGATCCCTGGCCACTGTTTTGAAGCAGTGAGGGGAGTTCATCAGGGTGTCCGACGGTGCTCAGTAACCGGCCCACGTTCCCCCTCCCCCAACCACTCTTTTTTCTCTCGGACAGTAGTTGAGGACGAGCTGCCCTTGTGCACTTGCGTGAAATTCATGGTCTAATTTGTCAAACCAATTACCCAATTTTCCCAGCATTTACCGAGCTCAAAGGACCAGTTTGTCATGAAAATTAACCCACCCGGAACAGTTCTCAGTGATGTGATGTTGACAAGCCAGCACTCTGTCTGTGCAGCTCAAGTCAAGCAAAATACTTTCGATTGGTATGAGATGCCAGGCGACTCCCACTCTGGGGTCCACTTGCCGTCCAATTTTTTTTCCGGTGTTGCCAGCCAAATTCAGCCAAAGTGATTTTGCAGCCGGTCAGTCACGCGGCTCAACTCGAATTGGCTGGCAAGTCGGTTGCAGAATTGCTTAAAGAAAGCCGTGCAAAGTATGTTTTTAATCTGCAAAGGACACGGTGCAAAACGACCGTCAGAATAAAGGACAAAGGTGTGAGAGAGGTGGGTGAGGGGGCCGTAGAGCAGCTGTAACATTTCAGGAAGGCTGCAGCTTCAGAAACATAGAGCCTGGGGATCATCAGAGCAAAGAGATAGCAAAAAGAGGGAGCTTTATTCTGTATCTAACCCCAGTGCTGTACCTGTCCTGGGAGTGTTTGATGAGACAGTGTAGAGGGAGCTTTACTCTCTATCTAACCCCAGTGCTGTACCTGTCCTGGGAGTGCTTCATGGGACAGTGTAGAGGGAGCTTTATTCTGTATCTCACCCCAGTGCTGTACCTGTCCTGGGAGTGTTTCATGGGACAGTGTAAAGGGAGCTTTACTCTGTATCTAACCCCGTGCTGTACCTGTCCTGGGAGTGTTTCATGGGGACAGTGTAGAGGGAGCTTTACTCTGTATCTAACCCCAGTGCTGTACCTGTCCTAGGAGTGTTTCATGGGGACAGTGTAGAGGGAGCTTTACTCTCTATCTAACCCCATGCTGTACCTGTCCTGGGAGTGTTTCATGGGGACAGTGTAGAGGGAGCTTTACTCTGTATCTAACCACGTGTTGTACCTGTCCTGGAAGTGTTTGATGGGACAATGTAGAGGGAGCTTTACTCTCTATCTAACCCCATTTTTTTTTTCTAACCCCGTGCTGTTCCTGTCCTGGGAGTGTTTGATGGGGACAGTGTAAAGGGAGTTTTACTCTGTGCCTTATCCATGCCTGACTAAACCACCTAAAGTGGGATCACTCACAGTAACCTCATCCTCCAACAATATGCAGAGGCCAGAAAAGTAATGAAATTTCATTCTGCAACATCTGATCCTGGCACGGGTAGGAGGCCATCGTATGTTTTACATTAGTCTCATTATAATGAGCACTTTTGCTTTAAGAACTGTGACCTCCTCTGAGGTTTCAATTGTTCTGTTTCAAGCAGCTGGGAAGGAAATGAACTGTCATCTTATCTGTCAGTTAAAGCACTTATTGGCATGAAAAGTGTGTTTGTCATCTCGGTGAACCTGAGGAGTGCCCATGGAATCAATCCGGATCCAAACCATGGTCTCTTGGTGGAGAGTTTGCTGGTACTACATGATATTGGAAAACCACAGAAAATGAGATCAAGATTTCAGGCTCCAATCCATTGGGCTTACTTTTGGCTGAACTGACACAATGGTGAATTAGACAGAACTGGACGTATAACACACAAATCAGACACTCGCCATGAAATTCCCTGGAGTGGTGTGACTGCATGAAATCACGCTCTTTGTACGTCACCAGAGATTATGGCACTCGACCGCTAAAGTGGGAAGTGCGCTAACAGATTTCCCAGCACTGACAAATTCCATCATGCTTACCCTACCTAAGAATTAAAAAGTGCACACACTGAACGAACTACACACAGTGACCGAACAGGAACTACACACGGTGAACAAACAGGAACTACACACGGCGAACAAACAGGAACTACACACGGTGAACAAACAGGAACTACAAACAGTGAACTAATAGGAACTACACACGGTGAACAAACAGGAACTGCACACGGTGAACAAACAGGAACTGCACACGGTGAACAGACAGGAACTGCACACGGTGAAAAGGAACTACACACAGTGAACAAACAGGAACTGCACACAGTGAACAAACAGGAACTACACACAGTGAACAAACAGGAACTACACACAGTGAACTAACAGGAACTACACACAGTGAACTAACAGGAACTACACACGGTGAACTAACAGGAACTGCACACAGTGAACAGACAAGAACTGCACACAGTGAACAGACAAGAACTGCACTCGGTGAACAAACAAGAAGTGCACACAGTGAACAAACAGGATCTACACACAGTGAACAAACAGGAACTACACACGGTGAACAAACAGGAACTACACACAGTGAACAGACAAGAACTGCACACGGTGAACAAACAAGAACTGCACACAGTGAACAAACAGGATCTACACACAGTGAACAAACAGGAACTACACACGGTGAACAGACAAGAACTGCACACGGTGAACAGACAAGAACTGCACACGGTGAACAGACAAGAACTGCACACGGTGAACAGACAAGAACTGCACACAGTGAACAAACAGGATCTACACACAGTGAACAAACAGGAACTACACACGGTGAACAAACAGGAACTACAAACAGTGAACTAATAGGAACTACACACGGTGAACAAACAGGAACTGCACACGGTGAACAAACAGGAACTGCACACGGTGAACAAACAGGAACTGCACACGGTGAACAAACAGGAACTGCACACGGTGAACAGACAGGAACTGCACACGGTGAACAGACAAGAACTGCACACGGTGAAAAGGAACTACACACAGTGAACAAACAGGAACTGCACACAGTGAACAAACAGGAACTGCACACAGTGAACAAACAGGAACTGCACACAGTGAACAAACAGGAACTACACACAGTGAACTAACAGGAACTACACACAGTGAACTAACAGGAACTACACACAGTGAACTAACAGGAACTACACACGGTGAACTAACAGGAACTACACACGGTGAACTAACAGGAACTACACACGGTGAACAGACAGGAACTGCACACGGTGAACAGACAGGAACTGCACACAGTGAACAGACAAGAACTGCACACAGTGAACAGACAAGAACTGCACTCGGTGAACAAACAAGAAGTGCACACAGTGAACAAACAGGATCTACACACAGTGAACAAACAGGAACTACACACGGTGAACAAACAGGAACTACACACAGTGAACAGACAAGAACTGCACACGGTGAACAAACAAGAACTGCACACAGTGAACAAACAGGATCTACACACAGTGAACAAACAGGAACTACACACGGTGAACAGACAGGAACTGCACACGGTGAACAGACAAGAACTGCACACGGTGAACAGACAAGAACTGCACACGGTGAACAGACAAGAACTGCACACAGTGAACAAACAGGATCTACACACAGTGAACAAACAGGAACTACACACGGTGAACAAACAGGAACTACACACGGTGAACAAACAGAAACTGCACACGGTGAACAAACAGGAACTGCACACAGTGAACAAACAGGAACTACACACAGTGAACAAACAGGAACTACACACAGTGAACAAACAGGAACTACACACAGTGAACTAACAGGAACTACACATGGTGAACTAACAGGAACTACACACGGTGAACTAACAGGAACTACACACGGTGAACAGACAGGAACTGCACACGGTGAACAGACAGGAACTGCACACAGTGAACAGACAAGAACTGCACACAGTGAACAGACAAGAACTGCACTCGGTGAACAAACAAGAAGTGCACACAGTGAACAAACAGGATCTACACACAGTGAACAAACAGGAACTACACACGGTGAACAAACAGGAACTACACACAGTGAACAGACAAGAACTGCACACGGTGAACAAACAAGAACTGCACACAGTGAACAAACAGGATCTACACACAGTGAACAAACAGGAACTACACACGGTGAACAGACAGGAACTGCACACGGTGAACAGACAAGAACTGCACACGGTGAACAGACAAGAACTGCACACGGTGAACAGACAAGAACTGCACACGGTGAACAGACAAGAACTGCACACGGTGAACAGACAAGAACTGCACACGGTGAACAAACAGGATCTACACACAGTGAACAAACAGGAACTACACACGGTGAACAAACAGGAACTACACACGGTGAACAAACAGAAACTGCACACGGTGAACAAACAGGATCTACACACGGTGATCAAACAGGAACTACACACGGTGAACAAACAGGAAATACACACGGTGAACTAACAGGAACTACACACGGTGAAGAAACGGGAACTACACACAGTGAACAAACAGGAACTACACACGGTGAACAAACAGGAACTACACACGGTGAACAAACAGGAACTACACACAGTGAACTAACAGGAACTACACACGGTGAACAAACAGGAACTACACACAGTGAACAAACAGGATCTACACACGGTGTACAAACAGGAACTACACATGGTGAACAAACAGGAACTACACACGGTGAACAAACAGGAACTACACACGGTGAACAAACAGGAACTACACACTGTTAACTAACAGGAACTACACACAGTTAACAAACAGGAACTGCACACGGTGAACAAACAGGAACTGCACACAATGGGTGAGCAGGATCTACACAGGGCGAGTAGACATGAGTTGTAGAGGGTTAAACAAAGTTGCTTTGACGATCAAATTGAATATGTTGAAATTAACAGCAGTTCAGTCAGGATCTAACAAAAAATGAGAGGGTTACTGTTTGTGTAGAATTGTAAGGGAAACAAGTCTCCCTAGAAAAGGTATTCGCTTCCCAGTTCTATAAAATAGCAATACTCCAAATAGTAACATCTCAGTTCCGTACAGACACTGACTGACGTGTTGTGTATTTCTAGCATGTTACTTCACATTCCTGCCCCTCGAGTCATTTTTCAAGCCATCTTTTTGACTTCATTCCCTCTGTCTGGCAATGTGGCCTCTCCCTCCAGCCTGTTGCTTTTGTCCTTCCATCTCTCGGTCTCAACACTTGTGCACATTCTCCCCACCCTTCCTTGCCTCTGAGCCAGCAGCCAGATCAGATTAAGATTTTGGGATGAAGTGCCCTGAATTGGCTTTTTATCACACACTTAGATGATGGGGGAACACAATAACACCAGAACACAAGAATTAGGAGCAGGAGTAAGCCATTCGGCCCTCGAGCCTGCTCCACCATTCAATAAGATTGTTCGTGTGATTGTGGCCTCAACTCCGCTTTCTTGTCCCATAACCCTTGACTCCTTTGTTGATCAAAAATCTGTCCAACTCAGCCTTGAATATATTCAATGATCCAGCCTCCACTGCTCTCTGGGGAAGAGAATCCCAAAGATTATAGATCCTCTCAGAGAAGAAATTCCTCCTTATCTTAAAACGGAGACCCCTTATTTTGAAACTGTGCCCCCTAGTTCTAGACTCCTCCACGAGGGGAAACATCCTCTCAGAACCTACCCTGTCAAACAGCCTCAAAATCTTATATGTTTCAATAAGATCACCTCTTATTCTTCTAAACGCTAATGACTGTAGGCCCAACCTGCTCAACCTTTCCTCATAAGACAACCCCTTCATCCCAGGAATCAGGTGAGCGAACTTTCCCTGAACTGCTTCTAATGCAATGATATCCTTTCTTAAATAAGGAGACCAAAACTGTCCACAGAACTCCAGACGTGGTCTAACTAAGGCCCTAGCAAGACTTCTCAACTTTTATGCTCAATTCCCCTTGTCCCGGTGTGGGACAGCAGCCAGGATTCAGAGAAATTGAGAGTCAAATGAGGGAATTCAAGAAGTTGGGCTCGGTCACATTGAACTTTTTTTGTTGTTGAAGGCTTTCCGTGGTTAGGGGAAGGGAAAACTGAGAGGGATAAGGAACTCCATGGGTCAGGCGAGTGAGGTGGAGTTGGAGCTGGAGCAATGTCTCTCCATTTCTACATGTCAGGGATAACTGGGAAGAGAAATAAAGGGAAGATTTACATCTCTGTAGTGCCTTTCATGACTGCAGGATGTCCCGAAGCGTTTTCCAGCCAATGAAATACTTTATTGAAGTGCAGTCAGTGTTGTGATACAGGAAACGCTGCAGCCAATATGCACACTGCAAGCTCCCACAAACAGCAATGTGATAATGACCAGGTGAGCCTGCTTTTAGTGATGTTGGTTAGGGAATAGAAATTGGCCGGGACACCGGGGCTATCTCCAACGGATACTGTAACCAAAGCACCACCTGCCCTGACTGCTCCCCAGAGCCAAGCCGTGCCTGCGGAAGGTCAGTCGGTGCAATTCGATTAGCGCTCGGGCGGGGAGTAGGCAAGCCAGTAGAAGGTTGGTGGTGACAGGCCAGGCATGGCAGGACAACCTTCCTCAGAAAGTGTCCTTGGTCCACCCAGCTTCAGCTGCTCCGTCAGCAACCTTCCCTCCATCATCAGCGGAGCTACCCGTCGATAATTGTCGGCACAGACACGATGGGCCGAAGGGCCTGTTTCTGTGCTGTAAAACTCTATGACTCTAATTGTGACTCACAGGGAATGCTGTTGGTACTCCCACGTGGCTACCCCCACCTTCTTGTTCCAGGTGACAGAAGTCACAGGGTTTTTCTTCCCCCTCAGAGCAGTTAGATACGACTGAGAGGCTTTCTCTGTTGCTGTGGGTCTGGAGTCACAGATCAGCCAGGCCTAGCAAGAATGGCAGGGTCCTTCCATAGACAGTATTAATGAGCCAGATGAGTTTTTACAGAAATGGTGATTACCATTACTAATACTAACTGCTTATTCCAGATTTATTTAAGTAACGGGATTTAAATTCCCCGGCTACTAAGGTGGGAAATAAATTCGGGATGTGGGATCATTTCATTTTTCCAAAAATATACTTTATTCATAAAAATCTGTAAAAACTAAATTCATTGCAAAACAGCTCCAAGTTGGCATTCCAGCAAGTGCAAAAGAAATCAGTTTTCTTAAATACGTGAGTGAGTTGCCTCACAACCCTTCCGTTCCATTTTACAATGCAATGTACATTTGCATTACACAGCAAAACCATATTTTGGTGTATACCGCTCAAGGGGTTTCCCATGGGTGCCAGCCCCTCGGTTCACTTTGGCGGGAGGACCTTACACAGTGGCCTCTCCCCCCCTTGAGCCTTTGCGACATCTGCCCCAAGCTTTAGTGCGTCCCTCAGCACGTAGTCCTGGACCTTGGAATGTGCCAGTCTGCAACACTCGGTCGTGGACAACTCTTTGCACTGGAAGACCAACAAGTTTCGGGCAGACCCAAGAGCGTCTTACACCGGGGGGGAGGGGAGGGGTGGCGGGGGGGGGGGGGGACGGTCCGGCCCAGCCATGTAAATGAGCCACTGCGTTTAATATCGCAACGGCTCCGCGGAGCAAATTCCGCGCGTGCGTGCCGCCATCTTTGAGATCGGTAAAATTCAGCCCCCTCTCTGCTCTCGCAGGTGAACGTGAAAGATTCCGCTGCATTAGTTGAAGAAAAGGAGGGAATTTCTCCCTGGTTTCCTGATGCCACTATTTATCCCTCCATGGACACCACTCATTGGGTGCAAATTGGGTGCCCAGTCTTCAAGGAGGCAAGTGAGGTAGAGAGGCAGAGAGGTTTGGGTGGGAATTCCAGAGCTTGGGGCCTCGGCAGCCAAAGGCAAAGCCTCCAACTGCGGGCCTAAGAAAATAGAGGATGCACAAGTGGCCAGAATTGGAGGAGTGCAGAGAACTTGTAGGGTTGGAGCAGGTTTACAAAGATGGCAGCAGCGAGGCTGCGGAGGTGTTTTGAAAACAAGGATTAAATCTTGTCAGAAATCACACAGTCAATTCCTTTTCCTGATCCATTTCATTTCCTGCTAGTGTGAACTGAAGAAAATGTAATTCAGTGATGGTAATACAGTGGTGGGGGGTGGGGGGTGGGGGGCGGGCAGCGGTGAGTGGTATAGGAAACTGCCTGTGTTCTCATAGCGACGTGGCACTGCCATCTGATGAATTATTCTCGACTTGAGCAAGGGAGCATTTTGCCTCGTGGCAGAGGGCTCGCCCTGAGGAATCTGTCCTCGGGGCACCAGCACAGCCATGGGACCACGGTCATAACCGGCCTACGCCAATCGATCTGCTGCCGGGCCTGTGTGTTCAGGTGGCAAGGGGGCGGCCTTGCTCTCAATTCTCCTCGGCTCTTCCCCACAGGCTCCAAAAACAAAAGGTGATGATCGGTTGCCACGGCACCACGTGGCGGAATACCCACAAGAGAGCAATTAGAGCCAAAATAATATCTTACCTCAGAGAGTCGACGGCTCGGGAAAACGTCGCCGAACCAAGGGGCACGCCAGCAGTTTTCTCCGCTCGCTCGGTCACCGGTTGTCAGAGGGGTTAAGGGCAAAGATGGGAAGGGACCAGATGGCAGCGCTGGTGGTGGTGGTGTGGGGGAAAGGGGAGGGGTGTGGGGGGGGTGCGTGGGGCGAGGCCAGGCCCACAGGCAACCGCACACCCTTCAGCCTCTCCCCGGTTGCTAGGCAAAACGTGATGCTCACACCAAGGCGGGATGTCCCAACGAGGCAGGCCACAGGGGCATCAGCGTGGTCATGAAGGGCCAGAGTGGGGGGGGAGACGAGGGAGGCCTGTCATAAGTCTCTGGAGAACTGTTGCTTTTTCTCACCCCCCTCTCTCTTTAACCTCAGTCTCCCTCAGGATGTTATTTTAAAATTTAAAGCCAGCCCCAGCGTGTTGCACTGTTTTAGTATTTTTTAAAATATTAAATTGGGACCCTACCCCCTCCCCTCCCTCCCGCACCCCCACCCCCCCACCCCCCCCCCCCTCCCCCCAGGCCCAGCCACTAAGGCAGCACACGGTGCACAAGGTTTGGTCTGCCTACCGGTGGTGTTGAGAAGGATTCAGCGCAGCCTGAGGCCCATGTGAGCAGGGATGAGCAGATAAACACTATGTTTTTTGCAGCCAAATAAGCAAGGACAGATGTAATAGCACCTGGCCTCTTCCACTCAAACCCAGAACGGAGGGAGGGAAGGAGATTGTCGTGCAGTGCAACAGTTTCCCTGCCCTCTCCACATATTCCCCGTGTCAAAACTGTCGAAGTAGGCCGGTTGCCATGGTTTCCAACATTTAAAAAAAAGAACTCCTGGCACAAGGCTGGGGTTTTAATCACAGATCAGAAACGGTATGCGCAGATTAGTGGGAGACAGAAAAGGGAAGGGAGACTCTCTCTCTCTCTCTCTCTCTCCCCTGAGCAGCACACCTCAGTTCCGAGTCAGACCGCAGGGCTGCTGTGCCTATGAGCAAAGCTAACCTGTTCAGGTACGTCTCAAAGCAGCCCTCTGCCTGTCTTGTCAAATCTCCCTTCAGTCTGAATCGTCAGTGCTGGAGGGACGCAAAAGCACTTTGGACCAGAAGGGTTGAGGGAGGCTTCAGAAAAGTTACCTGCTCTCAGCCAAGTGGCGATTTAGTTTAGTTTAGTTTAGAGATACAGCACTGAAACAGGCCCTTCGGCCCACCGAGTCTGTGCCGACCAACAACCACCCATTTATACTAATCCTACACTAATCCCATCTTCCTACCACATCCCCACCTGTCCCTATTTTTCCCTACCACCTACCTATACTAGTGGCAATTTACAATGGCCAATTTACCTACCAACCTGCAAGTCTTTTGGCTTGTGGGAGGAAACCGGAGCACCCGGAGAAAACCCACGCAGACACAGGGAGAACTTGCAAACTCCACACAGGCAGTACCCGGAATTGAACCCGGGTCATTGGAGCTGTGAGTGCTAACCACTGCGCCGCCCTTTGTAGGAGTACGACCACCAGCCGCAGCGGACTGGGGAGGGGTCAAGGGTGAGGTGGGGGGGCTGGTGGGTGCTTGGAGTTTGGTGACCGATGTGGAGGTGGAGTGGGAAAAGGGAATCTAGAACCCCACCAGGAAGTACACAGGCGCACACGGTGGTGCGACGACAGGAATGAGCCCACCTCTGGGCTGCGCCCCGTCCACAGTCGAATAGCCTGAAGACACACACCATTCCAGGCTCTACGTGTGAATGGTAATAATAATGAGTGATTGGGTGACAGCAAATCGTGTCTCAGAAGCCACAGCCCAACATGGGTTAACACTTTCAGGAGAGGAGCATATAAATCTCCCCCCAAAAGACAGACAGATTTGCATTGATATATCACCTTTCACGGCCTCCGGACATCCAGAAGCGCTTTACAGCCAATGAAGCACCTTTGAAGTGTAGCCACTGTTGGAATGTAGGAAGGACGGCAGCTAATTTGCACGAGGCAAGTTCCCACAAACAGCAATTTCAACTCTGACTCAGACCAGATAACAGTGATGCTGATCGAGGGGTGAATGTTGCTTAGGACAGCGGGGGGAGAACGCCTCTGCTCGTCTTCAAAATATGCCGCGGGGATCTTTTGCACCCACCCGAGAGGCCATATAGGGCCTCGGTTTAATGTCTCATCCAAATGTTGGCACCTCCGGCAGGCAGCAGTCCCTCAGTATTGCACTGAAAGTGTTAGCCTGGATGACATGGTCAAATCACCGGAGTGGGTTGCAGCTCAGGGACGAGAGGGCTACGCTCAAACGCGGCTGAAATCAGCTCTAGAACCCTCCCCTTCCACTGTCAAATAGCTGGCAGACTCACTGTCTCAGCTCTGCAGGTGAATGATAAGCACTGGGTGGGGGCAGAGAGCATCAGGGAGGTATGACATCATCACTCCAAAACTGGGCAGCAGCTGGGAAAGGGACCGGGAGAAGGGAGGGAGATAGGGGCAGGAGAAGGGAGGGGGAGGAGAAGGGAAGGGGAGAGGGGCAGGAGGAGAGAGGGGGATGGGACAGAAGGGAGGGGCATGGGCAAGAGGAGGGAGGGGGATAGGGGAAGGAGAAGGGAGGGGGATAGGGACAGGAGTAGGGAGGGGGATAGGGGCAGGAGAAGGGAGGGGGATAGGGGCAGGAGAAGGGAGGGATATAGGGACAGGGGAAGGGAGAGGGATATAGGGACAGGGGAAGGGAGGGGGATAGGGGCAGGAGAAGGGAGGGATATAGGGGCAAGGGAAGGGAGGGTGTTAGGGGCAGGAGAAGGGAGGGTGTTAGGGGCAGGGGAAGGGAGGGGGATAGGGGCAGGAGAAGGGAGGGGGATGAGAAGGGAGGGGAATAGGGGAAGGAGAAAGGAGGGGGATAGGGGCAGGGGAAGGGAGGGGGATAGGGGCAGGAGAAGGGAGGGGGATAGGGGTAAGGGAAGGGAGGGATATCGGGGTAAGGGAAGGGAGGGGCACAGGGATATGAGAAGGGAGTGATATAGGGACAGGAGAAGGGAGGGGGATAGGGACAGGAGAAGGGAGGGGGAAAGGGACAGGAGAAGGGAGGGGGATAGGGACAGGAGAAGGGAGGGGCATAGGGGCAGGATTAGGGAGGGGGATAGGGGCAGGAGAAGGGAGGGGGATAGGGGCAGGAGAAGGGAGGGGGATAGGGGCAGGAGAAGGGAGGGGGATAGGGGCAGGATTAGGGAGGGGGATAGGGGCAGGAGAAGGGAGGGAGATAGGGACAGGAGAAGGGAGGGGCATAGGGGCAGGATTAGGGAGGGGGATAGGGGCAGGAGAAGGGAGGGGGATAGGGGCAGGAGAAGGGAGGGGGATAGGGGCAGGAGAAGGGAGGGGGATAGGGGCAGGAGTAGGGAGGGGGTTAGGGGCAGGAGAAGTGAGGGGGATCGGGGCAGGAGAAGGGAGGGGGATAGGGGCAGGAGTAGGGAGGGGGTTAGGGGCAGGAGAAGTGAGGGGGATCGGGGCAGGAGAAGGGAGGTGGATAAGGGAAGGAGAAGGGAGGGGGATAGAGACAGGAGAAGGGAGGGGGATAGGGGCAGGAGAAGGGAGGGAGATACGGGCAGGAGAAGAGAAGGGTTAGTGGAGGAGAAGAGAGGGGGAATTGGGGGAGGAGAAGTGAGGGGGATGGGGAGGAGGAGAGGAGGACGGGGGAGGAGAAGAGAGGAGGTTAGAGGAAGGAGAAGGGAGTTGGATAGGAGGAGGAGAAGGGATGTGGATTGGGGAGGGTAGGGATGGGTATTCGGACAGGAGAAGGGAGGGAGTTGGGGAACAAGAAGGTGGGATGGGGAGAGGAAGAGAGTGGAATCGGGGAGGGGAAGGGAGCGGGATGGGGAAGGAGTAGGGGGAATGGGGGTTTGGAAGGGATGGGGGAATAGGGGAGGAGAAGGGACGGGGGTCTAGGGAGAGGAGAAGGGACGAGGTAATAGGGAGTGGAGAAGGGAGGGGGATATAGGGAGAGGAGAAGGGAGGGGGGAAGGGACAGGAGAAGGGAGGGATTAAGGAGAGGAGAAGGAGGGGCAAAGAGACTGGAGAAGGGAGGGGGAAAGGGACAGGAGAAGTGAGGGGGAAAGGGACAGGAGAAGGGAGGGGGAAAGGGGACAGGAGAAGGGAGGGGGAAAGGACAGGAGAAGGGAGGGGGAAAGGGACAGGAGAAGGGAGGGGGAAAAGGGACAGAGAAGGGAGGGGAATTGGGGGAGGAGAAGGAGGGGGAAAGGGACAGGAGAAGGGAGGGGGATTGGGAGGAGAAGGGGGGGGATTGGGGAGGAGAAAGGACGGGGAAAGGGACAGGAGAAGGGAGGGGAATAGGGAGAGGAGAAGGGAGGGGGAAAGGGACAGGAGAATGGAGGGGGAAAGGGACAGGAGAAGCGACGGTGAAAGGGACAGGAGAAGGGAGGGGGAAGAGAGACAGGAGAAGGGAGGGGGAAAGGGACAGGAGAAGGGAGGGGGAAAGAGACAGGAGAAGGAGGGGAAAGGACAGAGTAGGGAGGGAAAAGGGACAGAAGAAGGGAGGGGAAAAGGGACAGGAGAAGGGAGGGGGAAAGGGACAGGAGAAGGGAGGGGGATTGGGGGGAGGAGAAGGAGGGCAGTGGGGGAGGAGAAGGAGGGGGATTTGGGGAGGAGAAGGGAGAGGATTGGGGGAGGAGAAGGGAGGGGGAGTGGGGGAGAGAAGGAGAGGGGTTTGGGGGAGAGAGAGAGGGAGGGGGAATGGGACAGGAGGAAGGGGGGGAATGGGGGAGGAGAAGGGAGGGGGATTGGGAAGGAGAAGGGAGGGGGATTGGGGAGGAGAAGAGAGGGGGAGTGTGGGAGGAGAAGGGAGGCGGATTGGGGAGGAGAAGGGAGGGAGGAAGAGACAGTCGAAGGGAGGGGCAAAGGGACAGGAAAAGGGAGGGGGAAAGGGACAGGAGAAGGGAGGGGGAAAGGACAGGAGAAGGGGAGGGGAAAGGGACAGGAGAAGGAGGGGGAAAAGGACAGGAGAACGGAGGGGAAAAGGGGACAGGAGAAGGGAGGGGGAAAGGGACAGGAGAAGGAGGGGGAAAGGGACAGCAGAAGGGAGGGGGTTTGGGGCAGGAGAAGGGGAGGTGGAAAGGGACAGGAGAAGGGAGGGGGATTGGGGAGGAGAAGGGAGGAGGAAGAGACAGTCGAAGGGAGGGGCAAAGGGACAGGAGAAGGAGAGGGGATTGGGGAGGAGAGAAGGGAGGGGGAAAGGGACAGGAGAAGGAGGTGGATTGGGGGAGTAGAAGGGACGGGGAAAGGGACAGGAGAAGGGAGGGGGAAAGGGACAGCAGAAGGGAGGGGGATTGGGGCAGGAAAAGGGGAGGGGGAAAGGAACAGGAGAAGGGAGGGGGATTGGGGGAGGAGAAGGGAGGGGAAAGGGACAGGAGAAGGGAGGTGGATTGGGGGAGTAGAAGGGACGGGGAAGGGACAGGAGAAGGGACGGGGAAAGGGACAGGAGAAGGGAGAGGAGAAGGGAGGGAGAAGGGAGGGAGAAAGGGACAGGAGTAGGGAGGGGGAAGGGACAGGAGAAGCGATGGGGAAAGGGACAGGAGAAGGGAGGGGGAAAGGGACAGAAGAAGGGAGGGGGAAAGGGACAGGAGAAGGAGGGGGATTGGGGGAGGAGAAGGGAGGGGGAATGGACAGGAGAAGGAGGGGAAATGGGACAGGAGAAGGGAGGGGGATTGGGGAGGAGAAGGGAGGGGGATTGGGGTGAGGAGAAGGGAGGGGGATTGGGAGAAGGATGGAATGGGGAGAGAAGAGAGAAGGGAAATTGTTTTATTGTCTTTAACAGGCCCTGATGTGGGTCATTAGGCTGGATATCAGAACCGAGAGGCTGTATCCATGAGGATAATTGGACAGGTTGGGCTTTTTTCCTCTGGAAAAGAGAAGCCTGAGAGGTGACCTGATAGTGATTTTTAAAACTATAAAGAACTTTGAAAGCATAGACGGAGAGAAGATGTTTCCACGTTTGTTGGGAGGACAAAACTAGGGAACACAAATTCCAGATAGTCACGAAAAGATCCGATGGGGAATTCAAGGGAAACCCGTTCTCACCCAGAGACAGGTGAGAATGTGGAACTCGCGACAACATTGGTGTGGTTGAGATGAATAGCACAGATGTATTTCAGGGAAAGCAGGACAAAGTACATCAGGACATGCTCATGGATTTAGATGAAGAGAAGTGGGAAAAGGTTCATGCGGAGCCGAAACACTGGCCTGGACCAGATGGGCCAAATGACCTGATTCTGTTCTGAACATTCTATGTTGCTGAAGTACCTAAACGCTGACCCATGATCGCCAACCAACCCCACACTTTTTGGCAGCACTTCAAGTCCGAGGCAGACAGTCATGGGTTCGACTCTCACGGCAGAAACCAGGGGGAAAAATCTAAACTGCCTCACCCCAGCTCTCCAGGTACCGAGCGAGCGCTGAACTGTCGACTGCTGCCTTCTTTCAGGTGAGACATTAAAACCAAGGCCTCTGTCTGTCCACTCAAGTGGAACGTTAAATAGGAGCAGGGTGACCAAGGCAACATTCAACCCTCAACCAAACCCAACCAAAGCAGACTGGCGTGGATAGATTTTTGTTAGGCCGTCCTTCACCAAGTGTGAGACCGCGATTGGCGGCAGGCGTGACGTTTTTCGATGTGTCCTCACAGTGAGTACGGCGGGCAGTCCCACCCTGTGCTCACCGCACATTTGATGAGCTCAAACCAATTAGAACGAGAAGACGCCCGCCATTACAATTACCACTGGCCACCGTGTGCAGTTACCTAAAACCCAGCATTGGCCAACCGGGAGCCTCCAGTTAGAGAGCTAGACAGGAAATCCACTTCATACACCAGACATTACCTGACCGCCCCCCCCCCCCCCCCCCCCCCACCACTCCGTCACTTATAAATTGCTGCTCCATGCACATAGCAGGGCAGGGCACGTGCCAGGGGAACAATTTTAACCGCCGTCGTCGTCGTCAAGCGGGAACTCAGATGCCTGTTTTCTCACCCCTTCTGTTTATCTGCCTGGCAATAAAGTCACATTTGCCCCAAGCTATTGGCAAATTCGCACCATACCCTGGCTCCCAGATTTGAAAAAACCTTCCCCCTCCACAACATACAAAGCACCTCTCAATTCTGGGCCTACTATCACCTAGAAGGACATGGACAGGTGCATGGGAACAGCACCATCTCCAGGTTCCCCTCTGAGTCACACGCCATCCTGATTTGGACATATATCATCACCATTTCTTCAATGACACTGGTTCAAAAACCTGGAGATTCCTCCCTAACAGCACTGTGGGATTTCTCTCCAACAGCAATGTAGGATTACTCTCTAACAACACGGTGGGATTACCCTCTAACAGCACGGTGGAAATACCCTCTAACAGCACGGTGGAAATACCCTCTAACAACACTGTGGGATTACTCTCTAACAGCACTGTGGAAATACCCTCTAACAGCACTGTGGGATTACTCTCTAACAGCACTGTGGAAATACCCTCTAACAGCACTGTGGGATTACCCTCTAACAGCACGGTGGAAATACCCTCTAACAACACTGTGGGATTACCCTCTAACAGCACTGTGGAAATACCCTCTAACAGCACTGTGGGATTACCCTCTAACAGTACTGTGGAAATACCCTCTAACAACACTGTGGGATTACTCTCTAACAAACACGGTGGGATTACCCTCTAACAGTACTGTGGAAATACCCTCTAACAACACTGTGGGATTACCCTCTAACAACACGGTGGAAATACCCTCTAACAACACTGTGGAAATACCCTCTAACAACACGGTGGAAATACCCTCTAACAACACTGTGGGATTACTCTCTAACAGCACTGTGGGATTACCCTCTAACAGCACTGTGGAAATACCCTCTAACAACACTGTGGAAATACCCTCTAACAACACGGTGGAAATACCCTCTAACAACACTGTGGAAATACCCTCTAACAACACGGTGGAAATACCCTCTAACAACACTGTGGGATTACTCTCTAACAGCACTGTGGGATTACTCTCTAACAGCACTGTGGGATTACTCTCTAACAGCACTGTGGGATTACTCTCTAACAGCACTGTGGGATTACGCTCTGACAGCACTGTGGAAATACCCTCTAACAACACTGTGGAAATACCCTCTAACAACACTGTGGAAATACCCTCTAACAACACTGTGGAAATACCCTCTAACAGCACGGTGGGATTACTCTCTAACAGCTCTGTGGGATTACTATCGAACAACACTGTGGGATTGCTCTCTCACAGCACGGTGGAAATACCCTCTAACAACACTGTGGGATTACTCTCTAACAGCACTGTGGGATTACTCTCTAACAGCACTGTGGGATTACTCTCTAACAGCACTGTGGGATTACTCTCGAACAACACTGTGGGATTACTCTCGAACAACACTGTGGGATTACTCTCTAACAGCACTGTGGGATTACTCTCTAACAGCACTGTGGGATTACTCTCTAACAGCGCTGTGGGATTACTCTCGAACAACACTGTGGGATTACTCTCTATCAGCACGGTGGAAATACCCTCTAACAACACTGTGGGATTACTCTCTAACAGCACTGTGGGATTACCCTCTAACAGCACTGTGGGATTACTCTCCAACAGCACTGTGGGATTACTCTCGAACAACACTGTGGGATTAGAACATAGAACATGGAACAGTACAGCACAGTACAGGCCCTTCGGCCCACGATGTTGTGCCAAACCTTTAACCTACTCTAAAATCAAACTAACTACCTACACTTCATTCTACTATCATCCATGTACCTATCCAAGAGTCGCTTAAATGCCCCTAATGTATCTGCTTCTACTACCACCACTGGCAGCGCATTCCACGCACCCACCACTCTCTGTGTAAAGAACCTACCTCTGACATCTCCCCTAAATCTTCTTCCAATCACCTTAAAATGATGCCCCCTGGTGATAGCCCTTTCCACCCTGGGAAAAAGTATCTGGCTATCCACTCTATCTATGCCTCTCATCATCTTGTACCCCACTATCAAGTCACCTCTCATCCTTCTTCACTCCAATGAGAAAAGCCCTAGCTCCCTCAATCTTTCTTCGTAGGACATGCCCTCCAGTCCAGGCAGCATCCTGTTAAATCTCCTCTGCACCCTCTCTAAAGCTTCCACATCCTTCCTATAATGAGGCGACCAGAACGGAACACAATATTCCAAGTGTGGTCGAACCAGGGCCTTATAGAGCTGCAGCATAACCTCGCGGCTCTTAAACTCAATCCCCCTGTTAATGAAAGCCAACACACCATATGCCTTCTTAACAACCCTATCAACTTGGGTGGCAACTTTGAGCGATCTATGGACATGGACCCCAAGATCCCTCTGTTCCTCCACACTACCAAGAATCCTGTCTTTAAGCCTGTATTCTGCATTCAAATTCGACCTTCCAAAATGAATCACTTCACACTTTTCCAGGTTGAACTCCATCTGTCACTTCTCAACCCATCTCTGCATCCTGTCAATGTCCCGTTGCAACCTACAACAGCCTTCCACACTATCCACAACTCCAGCAACCTTCGTGTCATCGGCAAAATGCTAACCCAGCCTTCCACTTCCTCATCCAAGTCATTTATAAAAATCACAAAGAGCAGAGGCCCCAGAACAGATCCCTGTGGAACACCACTGGTCACCGAGCTCCATGCTGAATACTTTCCATCTACTACCACCCTCTGACTTTGATGGGCCAGCCAATTTTGTATCCAGCCAGCCAACGTTCCCTATATCCCATGCCTCCTTACTTTCTGAATGAGCCTACCATGGGGAACCTTATCAAACGCCTTGCTAAAATCCATATACATCACATCTACTGCTCTTCCTTCATCAATGTGTTTTATCACATCTTCACAGAATTCAATAAGGCTTGTGAGGCATGACCTGCCCCTCACAAAGCCATGCTGACTGTCTCTAATCAAACCATGCTTTTCCAAATAATCATAAATCCTGTCTCTCAGAATCCTCTCCAATAATTTGCCCACTACCGACGTAAGACTGACTGGTCTATAACTAACAGCACTGTGGGATTACCCTCTAACAGCACTGTGGGATTACCCTCTAACAGCACTGTGGGATTACCCACTAACAGCACTGTGGGATTACCCTCTAACAGCACTGTGGGATTACCCACTAACAGCACTGTGGGATTACCCTCTAACAACACGGTGGGATTACCCACTAACAGCACTGTGGGATTACCCTCTAACAGCACTGTGGGATTACCCTCTGACAGCCATGTGGGATTACCCTCTAACAGCACGGTGGGATTACTCTCTAACAGCACTGTAGGATTACTCTCTAACAGTACGGTGGGATCAGATCACCCCTCAACCTTTCTAAATGTGAGGGAATACAAATTTATGCAGGTATGGAATTCTTTTGCTCACTGGCAGCTGTCCTTTGATTAGTTTTTGGGGGCCAGTTGCCATGTCAACATGACCAGTTGATGTAGGAAAAGGAGAACAGTCATTGAGAGTACTGTGAGGCGTGACCCTGGTAATGAGTGCTGGGTGTAAAACCTGGGGGAGAAAGATTCGCTACTAGCAGGCTACTTCACTGTCAGAACTTGATCATTAAAGAAATGGGAAGAAAGGTGTGAGTTTACGCAACACCTTTCACAAGTTCAGCGGCTCCCAAAGAGCTTCACGGGCAATGAAGTACTTTTATTTGAAGTGCTGTCACTGTTGTAAGGAAGGGAACAAATGGCAGCAGCCATTTTGTGCATAGCAAGCTCCCAAAAGCAGCAATGTGACACTGATCTGATAACTGGGGGCTGAAATTGGTCACGGGCGGGGCTGCGAAACAGCTGGAGTTGCAGTTGCCTCTCATGTACCTCGTCCAACATACAGTGCTATCAAAGTCAAGGGGTGTCAAAGGTCAAACAGTGCCTGAGGAACCCTCGACCCTCTTTCCCCCCGCCCCTCCCCCACGCATACCCCCTCCCCCAACATGAGGTAACACCTTCCGGAGAGGAAAGTGAAAATCTCAGCTATGGCGACATGAAGTTGTCAGACTGTCGTTAAAAAAAAAAGCACTGGTTCACTAATATCCTTTAGGGAAGGAAATCTGCCATCCTTACCTGGTCTGACCTACATGTGGCTCCAAGACCCACAGCAATGCGGTTGACTCTTAACTGCCCTCTGAAATGGCCGAACAAGCCATTCAGTTCAAAGGCAATTCGGCAATAAATGCTGCCCTAGCCAGTCACGCCCACATCCCACAATCGAATAACAAATAAACTTCTGGAGGGAAATGCTTATTGATGGGTAAGCTAAGCAGGCAGATTCTTTTCCTCCATTCAAGGGATGTGGGCAACGCTGCCAGACCGGGCATTTGTGGTCCATCCCTCGTCGCCCTGAGAGGTTGAGCCGCCCTTCTTGATCCACTGCAGTCCGTGCAGTCAAGGTGCTGCTGGGTCGAGAGTTTTTAAATTCGTATTCGACTTCTTTACGGCGTTTTGATACAAACAAGTGGCTCACTCGGCCACTTCAGTGGGCAGTTAAGAATCAACCACATTGCTGTGGGTCTGGAGACACAAAGGCCCACACCAGGCAAAAGACACGTGTGAACAAGGTGGGATTTTACAACAATCTGATAACTTCATGTTCACCATTACTAAGGCCAGCACTTTTTGTGTTAAATGCAACTACATCCCTCAAGTAAGGGGACCAAAACTGTACGCAATACTCCAGGTGCGGTCTCACTCGTGCCTTGTACAGTTGCAGCAACACTTCCCTACTTTTATATTCTATTCCTTCAGCAATAAATGCCAAAATTCCATTTGCCTTCCTTATTACCTGCTGCACCTGCATACTAGCTTTCTGCGATCCATGCACGAGGACACCCACATCCCTCTGCGTTTGAAGTTTCTCTCCATTTAGATTATAAATTTGCTTTCTATTCTTCCAACCAAAATGGATAACCTCACACTTATCCACGCTAAACTCCATCTGCCAAATTTTGGCCCATTCTGAATACCTTTTTCACAATATGGAGACCAGAACCGTGCACAGAGCTCCAAGTGTGTTCTAACCGAGGTTCTGTACAGGTTTAACATAACTTCTCTGCTTTTCAGCTCTATCCCTCTTGAAATGAACCCCAATGTTGTGTTTGCTTTTTTTTAAATGGCCTTATTAACCTGCACTGCTACTTTTAATGATCAGTGCATACATGCCCCTGATCCCTCTGTTCCATGACCCGATTTAGACACATGTATTCCCTTGAGTAGAGAAGATTAAGGGGTGACCTAACTGAGGTGTTTAAGATGATTGAAACAGTTGATAAGGAAGATGGAGAGAAACTTCTTCCGATGGTTGGGGAGTCCAGAACAAGAGGGCGTAACCTTAAAACTGGAGCTTAAATATATTTTTTGAGGATTCAGTTTTGAAAGATTGAAGAAATGTTAAACTTTTGGGGTTTTTCAAAGGGGGGTCACATAAAAGCCACTTGACTTTGTAAAACAATCCCTGGAATTTTTTTTTTAAAGGGGCACTGTGAGGAAAACAAGCTTTTCCGGGAAACCACCTGACTTCCAGCAACAACAACAAGCCTTTCTGGGAAACCACTTGACTTCCAGCAACAACAACAAGCCTTCCTGGGAAACCACCTGACTTCCATCTCAATAAACAACAGAGAACTTTGGACACCCGGAGAAGTAGTTTACAAAGAAGTGATAGGTCAAGATTGATGGAGGTCAAAAGGTAGACCTCCTGTTGTCGGTTTCGCTTTTGAATTGTTTTGAGTTGGGGTTGGACTGTATAAAAAGGGAGAGAGCTTCCAAGGAGAGAACAGAACTTCCAAGGAGAGAAGAGAATTCCAAGGAAGGAGAGAAGACCGCAACCCAGCTCAGCTTTCCAGAACCTCTCTAAAAGACCTTGAGAAGTCCACTGTGTCAACTCATCTCATCTCAATTCTTTGAAGAAAAGCCTGCTAAATTAATTCTCAACGCCACCTGAAAAGAACTGTTCTAAAAGATCCCAGTGATCCATCTACGTGTACTCTGAGGCCAGACAATATGCCAGTTTTGGAACTCAACATATCTAATCTGTTTCTTCAAGAATGAGCAAGTATTCAGCCTAAGTGGGTTTTTTGTCTGTAATAGAGCTCGAAAAACAAAAATCTCTATTTTTCCGGTTAACCGTAATGTATATGTGAGAGTGTGAGGGCTAAGGTAAAAAAAGAACTTCAATATTTCAATCTGTGTGTTTGTACTTTACTTCATTACTGGTTAAGACTTGTTTTATAATATACTGATAATTTTGTTGTTTATTAAAGAAACCTGGTTGGTGTGTTTTATACTGAGATAAAAGTAGAGTATATGATTGACTACTGGCAAATGGGAAAAAAATTTAAATATGTGTTGTGACCTGTGGAGAGGTGGAATTAGAATAAACAGTGCACTCTTCCCTCCTCGGTTGTAACAATATGTGAAAAAAGCTTCCTCCTGTCACTTCTCGTTCTGTCGTCAATCACCTTAAGTCTGTGTCCTCTGTTTATCGACCCTTCTGCCAGTGGAAACAGTTTCTCCTTAATGACGATATTGAACACCTCTGTCAAATCTCTCATTGCTCAATGTGTGCGGTAAAAATTGCTCTCCGCACTAATTTACTCACAACTGTTAATCCGATGTGCGATTAGCGTGTGGAAGAATCTGATGCACTAAAGGCAACAACAAAACTTGCATTTATATAACACGTTTAAACGTCGCAAAATTTCCCCAAGGTGCATCAAAGAAATGTCAACAGACAGAATTGGACATTGAGGCATAGAAGGAGATATTAGGACAGGTGACCAAAAGCTTGGTCAAAGAGGCAGGTTTTAAAGAGCATCTTAAAAGGAGGAGAGAGTCAGCAAGGTTTAGGGAGGGAATTCCGGAGCACAGGGCCTCGGCAGCTAAAGGCATAGCCACCAATGGAGAAATTAAAATCGGAGAGGCGCAGGATGCCGGAATTGGAGGAGTACAGAGATTCTGGAGGGTTGTAGGGCTGGGGGAGGTTACGGAGATAGACAGGGGTGAGTCTGGGGGTGCGAATGTGTACGCAGGAATGAGAATTTAAAAACCCATGGAAGGAAGTTGAACCTTGTGCTGTTTTGATCGAATCAGTTGGCTGTAGATGCCAACTGAGAGTGAGGGTGTGCTGTTAATGGGTGCGTTATAGGATTCCGGCTGCATAGTTTTGGATGAAGTGAGCTTCACAGACGGCAGAGCAGGAGATACTGGCTGGGTGAGCATTGGAAGGTGGCAAAGGCATGGGTGAGGGTTCCTGAATCAGCACAGGCTTTTTCAGAGATGGAAATATGCTCCTGTGTATCCTTGACTATTTGTGTGTTGGTGCCGCTGTATTACTGTACATTTGAGTGTCTGTATATCTGTGTATTTGTATCTTTTTGTATTCCTGTGTCTGTATGTTCCCAACTATTTCTGTGTCTGTGTGTCTGTATTTTCTTTTGACCTCAGGTGTCTTTGCATTGCCTTGTACTGGTGCGTCTCAGTGCGGGTGTGTGTGCGTGCGCCTGTGTCTCTGTATTCTTGTGTAAGGAGGAATCAGAATCCACAAGCAATAGTTCTTGCCGAATTATCCCACCTTGCTTGCACATCCATATCACACATGTCAGCAGGCTGTGAAAGAATTCAATGAATAATTAGGTGTAATTATCCTGCACTCAAGCTGGTAGGATACTGGAGGCGGCTCACTGTGTGAGAGAAAGAGCAAGAGAGACAACTCATCCAAATAACTGCCATTAAATTCATTTCAATTCCTGCTCTCAGCTGCACCATTCTCCGCATTGCTGGCTGATTCTCTCTTTCTCTTGGAATGTGGGTGTCTCCGTGTGTTTGTCTGTTTATCTGTTTGCTTGTGTGTACCTCTATGTGTTTGCACATCTCTCTTTGCTTGTGTGTCTCCATGTGCTTGTATGTGTTTTAGTTTGCTTGCGTGTATCTCTGTGCATTTGTGTGTGTCTGTGTGTGTCTCCGCTTGTGTGTGTCTCCGTGTGTTTGTGTGTGTCTCTGTGTGTTTGTGTGTGTCTCTGTGTGTTTGTGTGTGTCTCCGTGTGTTTGTATGTGTCTCCGCGTGTGTGTGTCTCCGCGTGTGTGTGTCTCCGCGTGTGTGTCCACTTGTGTGTGTCTCCGTGTGTTTGTGTGTGTGCGCCTTCGCGTGTGTGTCTCCGCGTGTGTGTCGCCGCGTGTGTTTGTGTGTCTTCGTGTACGTGTGTCTCCGCTTGTGTGTGTCTCCATGTGTCTGTGTGTCTGTGTCTCCATGTGTTTGTGTATGTCTCCGTGTCTCCGCTTGCTTGTGTATGTCTCCATGTGTGTGTGTGTCTGTGTGTTTGTGTCTTCATGTGTTTGTGTCTCCATGTGTTTGTGTATGTCTCCGTGTCTCCGCTCGCTTGTGTATTTCTCCATGTGTGTGTGTGTGCGTGTGTCCGCTTGCTTGTGTGTATCTCTGTGTGTTTGTGTGCATCTCCATATGTTTGTGTGTCTCTGTGTGTGTGTGTGCCTCCATTTGTTTGTATGTATCTCCGTATGTTTGTCTGTTTCTCTGTTTGCTTGCGTGTACCTCTGTGTTTGCCTGTCTCTGCTTGTGTGTGTCTCCGTGTGTTTGTGTGTGACCACGTATGTTTGTGTGTGTCTCCCTTTACTTGTGTGTATCCACATGGGTTTGTGTGTATTTCTGTGTGTCTGTGCCTCCATATGTTTGTGTGTGTCTCCGTTTGCTTATGTGTCTCCGTGTAAGCACACATGTTTATCCTTGTGCTTGAAAGTGTTTCTCCATGTTTTCACATCTTATTGCCGTGTTTGAATCCCTCCAATCAGCTTTCTGCCTCTGCCACAGTACTGAAACTCTTATCTAAGTCACTAATGACATCCTATGTGACTGTGACAAAGGTAATCTTTCCCTCCTCGTCCTTCTCGAACTGTCTGCAGCCTTTGACACGGTTGACCACACCATCCTCCTCCAACGCCTCTCCACTGTTGTCTAGCTGGGTGGGACTGCACTCACCTGCTTCCATGCTTATCTATCTAATCGTAGGCAGAGTATCATTTACAATGGCTTCCCTTCTGGCTCCCGCACTGTTACCTCTGGTGTCCCCCAAGGATCTATCCTTATATGTACACTGATGACACTCAGCTCCACCTCACCACCACTTCTCCACTATTGTTAAATTATCAGACTGCTTATCCAGCATTCAGTACTGGACGAGCAGAAATTTCCTCCAATTAAGTATTGGGAAGACTGAAGTTGTGTTCAGTCCCTCCTCCAAACTGCGTTCCCTAGCTACTGATTCCATCCCTCTCCCTGGCACCAGTCTGAGATTAAGCCAGCCTGTTCACAACCTTGGTGTTATATTTGACCTCGAGATGATCTTCCGACCTCATGTCCGTGCTATCACTTTGACCTCCTGTTTCCACCTCTGTAGCGTCGCCCGATTTCACCCCTCTCTCAGCTCATCTGCTGCTGAAACCCTCATGCATTCCTTTGTTACCTCCAGACTTGACCAGTCCAGTGCACTCCTGGCTGGTCTACCACATTCCAGAGTCATAGAGTCGTACAGCATAGATACAGGCCCTTTGGCCCACTGCGTCCATGCCGACCATAATGTCTATCTATACTAATCCCACCTGCCTGCATTAATTCCATATCCCTCTATACCTTGCTCATTCAAGTACCTGTCCAGATGCCTCTTAAATGTCGCTACTGTTCCTGCCTCCACCACCTCCTCTGGCAGCTCATTCCAGATACCCACTATTCTTTGTGTGAAAAATTTACCCCTTTAAACCTCCTCCCTCTCACCTTAAATCTATGCCCTCTAGTTTTAGTCACCCCTACCATGGGAAACAGACTCTGGCTATCTACCCTATCTATGCCTCTCATAATTTTATATACCTCTATATGTCCCCTCTCAGCCTCCTTCGCTCCAGGGAAAACAGACCCAGCCTATCCAATCTCTCTTTATAACTCAAGCCCTCCAAACCAGGCAACATCCTTGTGAATCTTTTCTGTACCCTCTCTAGCTTAATCACATCTTTCCTGTAGTGCGGCGACCAGAACTGCACACACTACTCCAAGTGCGGCCTCACCAACGTTATGTACAACTGTAACATGACGTCCTAACTCTTGTACTCAATGCCTCGACTGATGAAGGCAAGCATGCCATACGCCTTCTTCACCACCCTGTCTACCTGTGTTGCCACTTTCAGGGAACTATGTACTTGCACCCCAAGGTCTCTCTGCCCAAGAACACTCCCCAAGGCCCTGCCATTCACTGCATATGTCCTGCCCTGGTTTAACTTCCCAAAATGCATCACTTCACACTTGTCTGTGTTAAATTCCATTTACCAATCCCTTGCCCACTTTCCGAGTTGCTCTATATCCTGTTGTAACCTTAGACAACCTTCTTCACTGTCCACTATACCACCAATTTTGGTGTCAACTGCAAACTTACCAATCATGCCCCCTACATTCACATCCAAGTTATTAATATATATGACAAACAACAGAGGACCCAGCACTGATCCCTACGGCACACCAGTGGTTACCAGCCTCCAATCTGAAAAACAACCCTTCACTACACCCTCTGCCTCCGATCACCAAGACAATTTTGTATCCAATTGGCGAGCTCACCCTGGATCTTATGTGTTCGAACCTTCCGGCCCAGCCTACCATGCGGGACCTTGTTAAAGGCCTTGCTAAAGTCCATGTAGACAACGTCCACCGCCCTGCCCTCATCAATCTTCTTGGTTACCTCCTCGAAAAACTCAATCAAATTCGTGAGACATGATTTCCCATGCACAAAGCCATGCTGACTATCCCTAATCAGACCTTGCCTTTCCAAATGCATATAAATCCTGTCTCTCAGAATCCCTCCTCGATATGCTCCAGGATATCGGTGTTCCCTCCCTTGAACTCACTAGTTTCCATGACCTTCTCCACTGTAAATACAGATGAGAAGTATTCATTTAAGACCTTGCCCATTTCCTGTGGCTACACACATAGATTACCACACTGATCCTTAAGGGGACCTACTGTCTCCCTAGTTACCCTTTTACTTTTAATAAACTTATAGAATCTTTTAGGATTCTCCTTTATCTTAACTGCCAGGGAAATCTCATGGCCCCTTTTCGCACTCCTAATTTCCTTCTTAAGTGTACTGCTACATCTCCTATACTCCTCGAGGGACTCGCTTGATCCCAGCTGCCTATACCTGACATATGCCTCCTTCTTTGTCCTGACCAGACTCTCAATATCCTTCGTCATCCAAGGTTCCCTAAACTTGCCAGCCTTGTCCTTCAATCTAACAGGAACATGCCGGCCCTGGAGCATATCAAGGAGGTCCTGGAGGTCTTGAAGCGCATTAAGGTGGATAAATCCCCAAGGCCTGACCAGGTGTATCCTAGGATGCTATGGGAAGCAAAGGAGGAGATTGCTGGGGCCCTGGCAGAGATTTTTGTATCATCGTTAGCCATGGGTGAGGTACCAGAAGGCTGGAGGATAGCTAATGTTGTGCCTTTATTTAAGAAGGGCAGCAGGGATAAGCCAGGGAACTACAGGCTGGTGAGCCTTACATCAGTGATGGGAAAGTTATTGGAAGGGATTCTGAGAGACAGGATTTACATCCGAAAAGATTCGATAAGTTTATGAAGAGTAAAAGGGTAGCTAGGGAGAGAGTAGGTCCCTTTAAGGATCAGTGGGGTAATTTGTGTGTGGAGCCTTATAATCCCATCAAAGTGATCACCCCTTTCTTATTTCTAAGTTCTGCCCAAATGGCCTCGCTGGATGTTCCCCCGGGATATCCTCTCCAAGTACTGCCGTGATGTCATCCCTAATCAATAGTACAACTCCCCCTCCTCTCTTACCTCCACCTCTGTCACGCCGGAAGCATCGGTACCCCGGAACATTGAGCTGCCAGTCCTGCCCATCCCTCAACCAAGTTTCCCTAACAGCTATAATATCACAATCCCATGTACCGATCCATGCTCTGAGTTCATCTGCCTTACCTGTAAGGCTTCTTGCATTAAAGTAAATGCAGTTTAGCCTACCAGACCTTCCATGCTCCCTGTCCTGCCCCTGCCCGGCCTGCCTACTGGATTTGCTTGCTTTTACCTCTACATTTGCCTCAACTATCTCATCGGAGAGACTACTACTTTGGGTCCCACTCCCCTGCCAGACTAGTTTAAACCCTCCCGAATAGTACTAGTAAACCTCCCCGCAAGGATATTGGTCCCCTTCCAGTTCAGATGCAACCCGTCCCTCTTGTGCAGGTCACCTCTGCACCAGAAGAGATCCCAATGGTCCAAGTAGCTGAAGCCCTCCCGCCTACACTGGCTCTTCAGCCACGCATTCATTTGCCTAATCCTCCTATTCCTACCCTCACTAGCACGTGGCACAGGGAGTAATCCTGAGATTACAACCCTAGAGGTCCTGCTTTTTAACCTTCTGCCTAACTCCCTATATTCACTTTGCAGGACCTCGTCTCCCTTCCTGTCTATGTCGTTAGTACCAATATGGACTACGACCTTTGGCTTCTCATCCTCCCCTTTCAGAATGCCCTGTGCCCACTCAGAGACACCCTTGACCCTGGCACCAGGGAGACAACACACCATCCTGGAGTCTCGCTCGTGGCCACAGAAATGCCTATCTGTGCCCCTGACTATAGTGTCTCCTATCACTACCGCTCGCCTACACTTTGACCTTCCCTGCTGGACAACACAGCCAGTCGTGGTGCCGTTGACCTGGCTGTTGCTGCTGCTGCTTTCCCCTGAGAGGCCATCCCTCCCAACAGTATCCAAAACAGCATACTAGTTATTGAGGGGAATAGCCACAGGGGACTCCTCCACTACCTGCCTGCCGCTCCTGGCGGTCACCCATCTATCTGGCTGAACCTGCGGTGTATCCACCTCCCTGAAACTCCTATCTATGATACTTTCTGACTCCGGTCTGCTCCTCAGTGAGTCCAACTGCCGCTCCAACTGACCCATGTGATCTGAAAGGAGCTGCAGCTGGACACACTTCCTGCAAACGTAGTTGTCAGGGACATGTGACTTTTCTCTGATCTCCCACATTTCACAGGAGGAGCATACTACCCCACTGACTGCCATTTCCACCCCTCGCGTCACTTCTGGCTTCAAAGAAAGAAAGAAAGACAGAAATTGGGAATAAAAAAAACTAAGCCTTACCTGGTCAATACTCACCCTCCTCACCGAAGCCCGACTTACACCAAAGCCCGCACTTTGACCTTACCAGCAGCACTGCGACCTCGCAGCCCCTCCCAAAGATGGCCGCTCTCGGATCTTTAATCGCACTTTCGGATTTTACCTCAGGGAAGAAGCCGCTGTCGCTGCTGATGTCGATGTGAGTCGTTGACTCCGGGAATCTCCAACTCGGGGCTCCGCCGTTCCCAGGTCTGTAACCAGTCCTCGGGCCCACAGACCCGCCCCGCGCCTCTGCGGGTGTGCAGCACTGGGCTAATTTCCGACTGCAGCCCCGCGCTTTGTCCCGGCCGGGGCAGGTAGGCCTCTCCGCAGGCCCCGGCGACTGCTGCTGTTGGTGTAGCCCGACTACTGGCTGTCTGCAGGTAGTCCGGTGCTGATGGTAGTGTCAGTGCGGGAGGCCTCTCCGCTACACCAGGGACCAGAGCCTGGAGACGGCACCGGGGCTGCGCCGAGCGGTGGACAATTCCAAACTTCCGTAAACTTGAGGTCGTCCAAAACCCTGCTGCCCGTGTCTTAACTCTCACCAAGTCCTGTTCCCCTATCACCCGCTGTGCTCACTGACCTACATTGGCTCCCAGAAGCAACATCTTGATTTTTCTTTTCCTTCTTTTCAAATCCCTCCATGGTCTTGTCCCTCCCTATCTCTGTAACCTCCTCCAGCCCCACAACGCTCCAAGATCTCTGTGCGCCTCTAACTCTGGCCTCTTGTGCATCCCTGATTGTAATCGCTTCACAATGGTGGCTGTGCTTTCAGTCACATCAGTCGAATACCCTCCCTACACCTCACCACCTCACCTCCCTCCTTTAAGACACTCCTTAAATCCTCCCTCTTTGACCAAGCTTTTGGTCATCTGACCTAATATCTCTTTTTGTGGCGTCATATTTTGTTTTTTAATGTTCCTGTAAAGCGCCTTGAAATGTTTTATTATGTTAAAGGCTACATAAATATAAGTAGTTGTTGCTTTGTTGTTGTTGTTGTTACATAATCAGAGCAGTTAGATATTTGGGAATTCTCTCAGTGATCGAATAAATTCCTTGAGGCCATCCCATCCCATCACCTTATATCCCATCCAATTCCGTCCCACTGTCTTATACTCACTTCTATCTCATTCCATCTCATTCAATTCCTTCCCATTTCATCCCGATCCCATCACATATTCATGATATTCTGCCCCGTGTCTTATCCACTCCCCATTCATCTCTGATTGGGTAAGGTATAGTGAGGCCCCGTCTTGCTGATGTTGCTCGTCTCCTATTGGTCTATGTTTGTCTATCTTTGAAATGTGTACATAGAATTACTCAGAGTCTACAGCACAGAAACGACGGACGAACTGATCTCTGCTGGGTTTTATGCACCACATGAGGTTTCTCCTGACCCCTCTTCATCTCACCCTGTCAACATAACCATCTACTTCTTTCTCCCTCATCTGATTATCTGGCTTCCCCTGAAAGGCATCCATATGATGCGCCTCTCCGAATCAACATCTTCAGTCCCGCCACAAACTCTTTACCTTCCCGACCAATGACATCCCCTTCCCGCCCACCACCTCAGGTTCGATCTGACTGTTTCCAACCTCAGCAGCTTGGTCGACCTTCCAACTCCATTTGCTCTCCATCACAAAGACCACCGACCTCCCCCGCCCTAACCTCAGCTCATCGACTGCTGAAGTCCTCGTCCATAGAAACACAGGCTTAGAAAATAGGAGCAGGAGTAGGCCATTCAGCCCTTCGAGCCTGCTCCGCCATTCATTTTGATCATGGCTGATCATCCAACTCAGTAACCTGTTCCGGCTTTCTCCCCATACCCTTTGATCCCTTTAGACCCAAGAGCTATATCTAACTCCTTCTTGAAAACATACAATGTTTTGGCCTCAACTGCTTTCTGTGGTAGCGAGTTCCACAGGCTCACCACTCTCTGGGTGAAGAAATTTCTCTTCATCTCAGTCATGAAAGGTTTACCCCGTATCCTTAGATTATGACCCCTGGTTCTGGACTCCCCCACCATCGGGAACGTCCTTCCTGCACCTACCCCGTCAAGTCCTGTTAGAATTTGATAGGTTCCTATGAGATCCCCCCTCACGCTTCTGAACTCCAGCGAATATATTCCTAACCGACTCAATCTCTCCTCATACGTCAGTCCCACCATCCCAGGAATCAGTCTGGTAAACCTTCACTGCACTTAAATCCTTCCTCAGATCAGGAGACCAAAACTGCACACAATATTCCAGGTGTGGCCTCACCAAGGCCCTGTATAATTGCAGCAAGACATCCCTGCTCCTGTACTCAAACCCTCTCAATATGAAGGCCAACATACCACTCGCCTTTTTTACCGCCTGTTGCACTTGCATGCTTACCTTCAGCGACTGGTGTACGAGAACACCCAGGTCTCGCTGCATATTCCCCCCTCTCAGTTTATAGCCGTTCAGATAATAATCTGCCTTCCAGTTTTTGCTACCAAAGTGGACAACCTCACATTTATCCACATTATACTGCATCTGCCATGCATTAGCCCACTTACTCACGCCTCCAGTTACTCCAATGTTCTCCTGGCCAGTCTCCCATCCTCTATGCTTGGTAAACTTGGCTTCATCCAAACCCCTACTGCCCATATCCTACCCTGAAGCAAATCCCATTCATCCCTCACTCCTGTGCTCACTACATTATGATGGGCAGACGTGGAGCCAAGAGGATAGGACTGGCTGGGTCAGGGGTGCAGGGGAGAGGATAGGACTAGCTGGGTCAGGGATGGAGGAGAGAGGACAGGACTGGCTGGGTCAGGGGTGGAGGGGAAAGGATAGGACTGGCTGGGGAAGGGGTGGAGGAGAAAAGATAGGACTGGCTGGGTCAGGTGTGTAGGGGAGAGGACAGGACTGGCTGGGTCAGGGGTGGAGGAGAAAGGACAGGACTGGCTGGGTCAGGGTGAAGGGGAGAGGACAGGACTGGCTGGGTCAGGGGTGAAGGGGAGAGGATAGGACTGGCTGGATCAGGGGTGCAAGGGAGAGGATAGGACTGGCTGGGTCAGGGGTGGAGGGGAGATGATAGGACTGGCAGGGTCAGGGGTGGAGTGGAGAGGATAGGACTGGCTGGGTCAGGGGTGGAGGGGAGATGACAGGACTGGCTGGGTCAGGGGTGGAGGGGAGAGGACAGGACTGGCTGGGTCGGGGTGGAGGAGAGGGGATAGGACTGGCTGGGTCAGGAGTGGAGGGGAGAGGACAGGACCGGCTGGGTCAGGACTGGAGGGGAGAGGACAGGACCGGCTGGGTCAGGGGTGGAGGAGAGGGGATAGGACTGGCTGTGTCAGGGGTGGAGGAGAGGGGACAGGACTGGCTGGGTCAGGGGTGGAGGAGAGGGGACAGGACTAGCTGGGTCAGGAGTGGAGGAGAGGGGACAGGACTGGCTGGGTCAGGGGTGGAGGGGAGAGGACAGGACTGGCTGGGTCAGGGGTGGAGGGGAGAGGACAGGACTGGCTGGGTCAGGGGTGGAGGGGAGAGGACAGGACTGGCTGGGTCAGGGGTGGAGGGGAGAGGACAGGACTGGCTGGGTCAGGGGTGGAGGGGAGAGGACAGGACTGGCTGGGTCAGGGGTGGAAGGGAAAGGACAGGACTGGCTGGGTCAGGGGTGGAGGAGAGGGGAGAGGACTGGCTGGGTCAGGGGTGGAGGGGAGAGGACAGGACTGGCCGTGTCAGGGGTGGAGTAGACAGGACAGGACTGGCTGGGTCAGGGGTGGAGGAGAGAGGATAGGACTGGCTCGGTCAGGGGTGGAGTGGAGAGGACAGGACTGGCTGGGTCAGGGGTGGAGGGGAGAGGACAGGACTGGCTGGGTCAGGGGTGGAGGGGAGAGGACAGGACTGGCTGGGTCAGGGGTGGAGTGGAGAGGACAGGACTGGCTGTGTCAGGGGTGGAGGAGAGAGGACAGGACTAGCTGTGTCAGGGGTGGAGGAGAGGGGACAGGACTGGCTGGGTCAGGGGTGGAGGGGAGGGGATAGGACTGGCCGGGTCAGGGGTGGAGTGGAGCGGACAGGACTGGCTGGGTCAGGGGTGGAGGAGAGGGGAGAGGACTGGCTGGTTCAGGGGTGGAGGGGAGAGGACAGGACTGGCTGGGTCAGGGGTGGAGTGGAGAGGACAGGACTGGCTGGGTCAGGGGTGGAGTGGAGAGGACAGGACTGGATGGGTCAGGGGTGGAGGAGAGGGGAGAGGACTGGCTGGGTCAGGGGTGGAGGGGAGAGGACAGGACTGGCCGGGTCAGGGGTGGAGTAGAGAGGACAGGACTGGCTGGGTCAGGGGTGGAGGAGGGGGGAGAGGACTGGCTGGGTCAGGGGTGGAGGGGAGAGAACAGGACTGGCCGGGTCAGGGGTGGAGTAGACAGGACAGGACTGGCTGGGTCAGGGGTAGAGGAGAGGGGATAGGACTGGCTCGGTCAGGGGTGGAGTGGAGCGGACAGGACTGGCTGGGTCAGGGGTGGAGGGGAGAGGACAGGACTGGCTGGGTCAGGGGTGGAGTGGAGAGGACAGGACTGGCTGGGTCAGGGGTGGAGTGGAGAGGACAGGACTGGCTGGGTCAAGGGTGGAGGAGAGGGGAGAGGACTGGCTGGGTCAGGGGTGGAGTGGAGAGGACAGGACTGGCTGTGTCAGGGGTGGAGTGGAAAGGACAGGACTGGCTGTGTCAGGGGTGGAGGAGAGAGGACAGGACTGGTTGGGTCAGGGGTGGAGGAGAGGGGACAGGACTGGCTGGGTCAGGGGTGGAGGAGAGAGGACAGGACTGGCTGAGTCAGGGGTGGAGGAGAGGTGATAGGACTGGCTGGGTCAGGGGTGGAGGAGAGGGGATAGGACTGGCTGGGTCAGGGGTGGAGGAGAGGGGATAGGACTGGCTGGGTCAGGGGTGGAGGAGAGGTGATAGGACTGGCTGGATCAGGGGTGGAGGAGAGGTGATAGGACTGGCTGGGTCAGGGGTGGAGGAGAGAGGACAGGACTGGCTGGGTCAGGGGTGGAGGAGAGGTGATAGGACTGGCTGGGTCAGGGGTGGAGGAGAGGTGATAGGACTGGCTGGGTCAGGGGTGGAGGAGAGGTGATAGGACTGGCTGGGTCAGGATGCACAGCAAGAACATGTGTTCACACTTCATTTCCTTCTCTAATATATGTCCCTCATGTCTCCTGCTCTCTGTCAGGTCTCAGGTCCTGCTTCCCACTTCGTGTCTCTGGCACAGCCAGCTTGCTCCCTTCCTCGCACTGGGATCACCAGCAACACCAAGGGTAAAATGCTTTTGAATTATTTATCCTTGGCCGGTTTCATTCCTGGCTTTGACATTTGCACAGGATCCATCATGTTTCACACATCATTCCATCTGTGATCATCCTCACAACCCTTATATCCTGCGTCAACTCTCTTAATAAAATATATATATATATATCTCACTGTTAATCAGTGCCGCTAACTTCTTTAGCTGGTCTTCCATTCCACATCTCCTCTACTTTGTTAGGGTGCAGGGTGAGGAGGGGACATTATGTTGATTCTGAGCCATGCCGGAGGCAACATCCTCCTGGTTCCGCTGCTCAGAAGCCTTGTTAAACTGGAACCACAGTAACCTCGATCTTAGTGCTGATTGATGTTGATGGAAAATGCATCTTATTGCTGGGAAAAGGCTGCAGGGGAGAAGGCCTTTTCCGATAGGCCCAATTTCAGGATCTAGTGAGCAGCTTTGAGCTGTCCTCCATGGCGGGACTAGAGCTGTCAACTCTGGTTGGACCTTTTCCCATGCCCTCCAACCCCCACATGACATGTCCACCTGCACGGTGCCTCGCTTTCCCACGGCCAATTGGAAAGCCAATTTGGTACGGTTGGGATGACTCTTGACCCTCAGTCAAACAGACTCACTTCCCGTCTCCAATATTGCCATTTACTTGAAGGGGAAAGATTTGCAGGGTTCTGGGGAAAGAGCAGGGGAAGTGGGAAATGTTGGGTAGCTCAGCATGGAGTTGGCTCCGACACCCATTGGCCAAATGGCCTCCTTCTGTGCTGTAGTATTCTCTGATACCATGACACAGGCCCGCAGTGCTCTGCACAACATGGCGCTGTCCCCTGGGGCACTTTCCCAGCATAGCTTCCAAATTCCCCGGCCAAGAGTGGGTGCATGACCAATGATGGGAAACTGAAAGCGAGGCTTCGTTTTCTTGCTACTTCAGAAAATCAGTGGTGAAGATGGGCTGGGAGTTAACCGGATTTTTAAGGCCCTTCCCAGGCAACACTTGAAAAACTGGGGCGTAGAAATTCATCGTTCCTTTGTGCTTTGAAAGAGCCGTGTTCCGTGTGCGATCCCACGCAAAGCGACGTTGACTCGGTTGCGTCACGCTGCCTCCCTGTCTTTCTCAGTCTAACGGTCCACTGAAGCGCAACACAAGGTGGGCGGGGAGATGGTGGCGTAGTGGTCAGGTCACTGAACTAGTAATCCAGAGGCCCCAGGCTAATGCCCCTGGGGACGTGGGTTCAAATCCCACTACGGCAGCTGGCGGAATTTAAATTCGATTCATTAATAAATTCAATTGATTAAGGAAAAATCTGGAATTGAAAGCTCGTCTCAGAAATGGTGCCACAAAACCATCATCGATTGTCATAAAAACCCATCTGGTTCACGAGTGGAAGGAAATCTGCTGTCCTTGCCTGGTCTGGCCTACAATGTGGACTCCAGATCCATAGCAATGTGGTTGACTCTCAACTGCCCTCTGAAGTGGACTGGCAAGTTGCCAAGGGCAATGAGGAATGGGCAACAAATGCTGGCCATGCCAGGGACACACAATTCCCATGAAAGAATTTTTTTTAACAAACAGCTCAAGGAAATGCACAACACCATCTGACGAAGCACTAGACAGCAAGTTTCATAACTTAAACCACCATTTTCTCTGGGGCATTTGCTAACCATTTAAACCTCCTCTGTCCCTATCTTTCATTTCCACTTTCTGTTTCCATCAACACTCTGTTCCAATGAAGCTCAAGGAATGTCACTCATCTTCGATGAGGCACTTTACAACCTTTTTGCTTCAATACTGAGTTCAACAGTTTCAGATCATAACCACTGCTTTCATTTGCTGCTGTTGCTGTTTTTAACCTCCTCCAGACACATCTTGTTCATAAGTCACTGAAAGCCAACATGCAGGTACAGCAAGCAGTTAGGAAGGCAAATGGCATGTTGGCCTTTATTGCAAGAGGATGTGAACAGAGGAGGAAAGAAGCCTTGCTGCAATTATATAGAGCCTTGGTGAGAGGGCACCTGGAGGTTTGTATAATGTTTTCGTCTCCTCGCCTAAGGAAGGAGATACTTGCCAGAGAGGGAGTGCAACGAATGTTCACCGGACTGATCCCTGAGATGGCGGGACTGTCCTATGAAGAGAGATTGAGGAGACTGGGCCTGTATTCTCTAGAGTTTAAAAGGATGAGAGGTGATCTCATTGAAGTATACAAAACTCTTACAGGGCTCGACAGGGTTGATGCAGGAAGGGTGTTTCTCCTGGCTGGGGTGGGGGGGTCTAGAACCAGGGGACACAAGCTCAGAATAAGAGGTAGGCCATTTAGGACTGAGGTGAGGAGGAATTTCTTCACTCAGAGGGTGGTGAATCTTTGGAATTCTCCACTACAGAGGGCAGTGGAGGCTCAGTCACTGAGTATGTTTGACTGGCAGTCATCCTATTGGCTAGTAAAGAGTCTCCAGTGACGGGTGTGTGTGGGGGGGGGAGGTGGGGTGCGGGGCAGCTCGAGGTGGGAGTGTCATCTGGTGAAACCTCCAGGAACACATCGGCAGCCCTGAGGTTAGCTCCGCGTTTTACTGCACCTCGCTGCAGCTTGTCTGCAGGCTGCTTCATCGGCAGAATTCAATTGCGAGCAAAATGGCCCGGAGACCCATTTTATCCACTCCGTATCAGCTCCCTGCAGTATACCAGGCCTTGCAGGCCTACGTTATTCCCACTTGATGGAAACTCAGGGGGTTTGGGAGGTGTGGAATTTCCCAATGGGGGAGGGGGGGGGTGGTTTCTGGGACTGACTCAGCACAAGCTTTGAACATAGAAATCTAGACATTGCCATCAGTGCTATTTTCATACCGCCACAAGCTCAATTATTTTCAACAGGCCGCGGTTTAGACATCACAATCTCGCCTCGGAGTCAGAAGGTCGCTTTCTATAGCTCTTGGGGCGAAAGGGATCAAAGGATATGGGGGAGGGGGGGGGGAGCGGGAACAGGTTACTGAGTTGGATGATCAGCCATGATCATATTGAATGGCGGAGCAGGCGCGAAGGGCCGAATGGCCTACTCCTGCTCCGATTTTTCTATGTTTCTATATTCAAGTTCCACTCCAGAGACCTGAGTATTAAATCGAGCCTGACACTCAGTGTGGTACTGGAGGAGTGCTGCACCGTCAGAGGTGCCGTCTATCAGATGAGGTTTAAACTGAGGCCCTGTCCATCCTCAATTTGTAAAAGGTCCTATAGGACTATTTTGAAGAAGAGTGAGGGAGTTCTCCCGGGGTCCCAGCCAATTTTCTTTTGTATTACTCGTTTGCGGGCAAGGCCAGCATTTGTTGCCCTTGAGAAGGTGGCGGTGAGCTTGAACCACTGCAGCTCTTGTGATGTTGGTACACCAACAGTGCTGTTAGGAAGGGAGTTCCAGGATTGGGGGTTGTGACGTGGAGGGGAACTTGGTGGTGTTCCCATGTGTCTCCTGCCTCCATTCTTCCAGGCAGTACCAAAATGAGACAACAAAAAAAAAGATTATCTCTTTCTTATCTCACATTATGTTTGGGATCCCCTGTGCAAAAACTACAAGTAACTACATTTCAAAGAACGTCGTCATCTCGAAAGGACTTTGGAACCTCCCGAGCTGATGAAAGGCACGTTTCTTCCGGTTCATGCCAGAAAATATCATCAGTTGCAAAATTCAAGTCTGTGCATCAACATTTCTGTATTTGGCCTTTTCTCTGGGTAGTCACAGAGTCATTCACAGCACAGAGGGAGGCCATTCGGACCATCGAGTCCATGCCGGCTCTCCATGGAGCTATGCTGTCAGTCCCACTCCCTGGCTCGATCCCCGTAGCCCTGTAAGTCTATTTCCTTCAGGTGGCCATCCAACTTCCTCTTGAAGTCAGTGATCATCTCCATTTCCAATACCCTTGTGGGCAGCGAGTTCCAGGTCATTACCACCCGCTGAGTTAAAAAGTGCTTCCTCACATTCCCCCTGCATCTTTTGCCCCAAACCTTCAGTCTGTGTCCCCTTGTCCTTTTACCATTAGTTAATGGGAACAGCTTTTCTTTACCTAACTTACCTAAGCCTGCCCTAATCTTGTACACCTCCATCAAATCTCCCCCCAATCTCCTTTGTTCCGAGGAGAACAAACCCAGCTTTTCCAACCTAACCTTGTCACTAAAATCCCGCCTACCTGGAACCATTCTGGCAAATCTCCTCTGCACCCTCACATCTTTCCTAAAGTGCGGTGACCAGTACTGGACTCAATACTCGAGTTGGGGCCTAACCAGAGCTTTGTAAAGGTTCAGCATCACCTCCCTGCTTTTGTACTCAATACCTCTGTTTATGACTCCCAATATCCCATATGCTTTAATAAACACTCTCTCAATTTGTCCTGCTACTTTCAAAGATCACTGCACGTGTACCCCCAGGTCCCTCTGTTCCTGCACACTCTTTAGAACTGTGCCATTAAGTCTACATTGCCTCTCCCTATTCCTTCTGCCAAAATGCATCACCTCACACTTGTCAGTATTAAATTCCATCTGCCACCTCTCTGCCCATTCTGCTAGCCTAAGATCGCATAATTATTCCCAATAGTCATCCACACAAGATAAAGCAACAACTACTTGCATTTATACAGCGCCGTGACATAGAAAACATCCCAAGGCCCTTCACAGGAGCAAAATGTGACACTGAGCCACAGAAGGCGCTATCAGGGCAAGGGACCAAAATCTTTGCTCAAAGAGGCAGGTTTTAAGGGACAACGTAGAGGAGGATCGAGAGGCAGAGAGGTGTAGGGAGGGAATTCCAGAGCTTTTGGCCGAGGCAGCTGAAGGTACTGCCGCCGACGGTGCAGCGATTAAAATCAGGGGTGCAGAAGTGGCCAGAATCTGAGGCGAGCAGAGACAGTGGAGTGTTGTAGGGCTGGAGGAGATTACAGGGAGGCGCGAGGGCATGGAGGGATTTGGGAAAGGAGCAGAATTTTTAAATGATGCTGTAAACCGCTGTGGTTATATTTTTCAGCTCACTACACGGGAATGAAACTGCTGCCCATTGCATAACTGAAATCCAGGAGGTGTCTCGAATAGTCAGCCTGATGCACAAGATCAACTTGATGCCTGGACTTCAAGTTGAAACTCTCCCACATTGTATAAATGCGATGCTGTGGAACACAAGTTTGAGCTTCTGAACTTGTCCAAACATGAATCAAATATCCAGAATTTGAGTTGAAAAAAAAATCACAGAGTGAACGAGCATGGAACTGTAGTCCACAAAAGCAGCATTAACCAGGACAAAGCAGCCCACTTGATTGGCACCCCATTCAGCACCTTAAGCATTCACTCCCTCCACCACCAGCACACAGTGGCAGCAGTGGGGACCATCGACAAGACCAACTGCAACAATTTGACAAGGTGTTGTCGACACCAACTCTCAAAATGAATTTTTTTAAAAACCCACCAGCAATACAGGCAACTGTTTAAACCAAACCACCGCGTGATTAGACTCTGGATGACCATGGTAGATGTGAAACCGAACACAAGCCAAGCATCAACCATTCTTTGTTAATAAATCTCAGTCGTGATAGGGCTGCAGATGAACAAATATATTCAAGAGTGAGAATTACAAACAGAAAAAAACCATTTGAAAGCTCATTTAAGCTTCGCCTCGCCTACCTGCATTATCCGCACCTTTCAGTGATTCATCCGACGTTACGCCAGAGGGTGCAGAGTCGTGCCTGGCGGGCTTTGGCACTCTTCCCGTACCTCACTTCTGTGCCAACTCTTCATGCGCCCCCCCCTGGCGCAGTGCCAGGCACGGTGGGGAATGTGGGGGGGGGGGGGGGGGGGGGGGAGGAGGAACAGAGTCGCAGAGGGACAAGGCCCGAACATATCATTCAGTGAACAGCCAACTAACGACCCCGTCTTTAGCAGGGCTAAACTGTGATCGGAAAGGTGCAAGATTGGGACAGATTGAGCTGATTTCGGTTGAGGATGGCATAGTTCTTGTGTCAAATGATTCAGGGCACCAGTGAACCAAGGAGAGGGCGAAAAAAATTAAAAATCAGCCAAGAATTCGTCTTCCCAACACTGCCCAATCATTCTCCACAGATGAATGGATGGAAGAGAACAAATAGAATTGGCAAGGAGGTTCTCCAGTTCAACCAACTCCCAACAACAACTCGAGATTTTGCTGATCGGGCGTTGCTTTGGCACCAGCACTGAAACCACCCGTTAATCCAAGCATGAGAACGATGGTGACCAGGACCAATTGTGGCATCGGGGACCTGGTTGGCATGCCAAGAATGCCTAACAAGGTGGAAGCTCTGCCCCAAACGGGCACCTCCACATCACCACTAAGTGAGAATCATAAGAGTTGTGATGGCAGAGGGAAAGGAGAGGAGAGAGAGGCCAGAATACAAGGAACAGCCCGACCACCATGCAATTATTTCCTTACCGTGATCAGCGTGCCTCCCTTCTACTGGGACACTGACTGTGCGGCGAAGCAGCTTATTCCTCGAGGAAGGCTCGTGCCTTCGTTCCCGAAGCAGTAATGGGTGGACCTGCAAAACAGAGGAAGGGTCAGGAACGGCAGAGGGGTGTCAAACCTGTAGGTACATGTTCAAAGAGCTTTTTCTGGAGGAAGAGGGAATTTATGCCTTCTCAGATAAACATGCCGAGGGCAGGTACAGCATGGGGTTAGATACAGAGTAAAGCTCCCTCTACACAGAGTAAACTACACTGTCCCCATCAAACACTCCCAGGACAGGTTAGATACAGAGTAAAGCTCCCTCTACACAGTCCCCATCAAACACTCCCAGGACAGGTACAGCATGGGGTTAGATACAGAGTAAAGCTCCCTCTACACTGTCCCCATCAAACACTCCCAGGACAGGTACAGCACGGGGGTTAGATACAGAGTAAAGCTCCCTCTACACTGTCCCCATCAAACACTCCCAGGATAGGTCCAGCACGGGGTTAGATACAGAGTAAAGCTCCCTCTACACTGTCCCCCATCAAACACTCCCAGGACAGGTACAGCACGGGGGTTAGATACAGAGTCAAGCTCCCTCTACACTGTCCCCATCAAACACTCCCAGGACAGGTACAGCACGGGGTTAGATACAGAGTCAAGCTCCCTCTACACTGTCCCCTATCAAACACTCCCAGGACAGGTACAGCACGGGATTGGCTGCCCACTGATTTGGGAGCCTGAGAGCCTCAACGAGGTGCAGCTGAGAGTGCTGGTGGCAGTTGGAGGTTGCAGAGCTGGAGAGAGGAGCTGCACTGAGCAGCTACCAACAAGCAGAGGAAAACTCCAACAACAGTCTCCATTAAAGAGAAGAAAGGGACATTTATTTTTTGGAAACAAGGCTTTGTCTGGAGGTGGGTGCTGAACACCAGTAATTTACTTTGGACTGTTGGGGGAGGAACAAGTGGCTGGAACAACAAGGGGTGGGGCTGCCAATTCAACAGGAGTCTGTGCTGCTGCACAAGCACACAGGGAAGCTCCCTCCCCACCCCAATTGCCAAGCCTGGGTCAGCTGAAGCTGCCCAGCTGAACAGACGGAAGGGGATAGATAGTGCCTGGGCAGCTTCAGCTGACCCAGGTGAAGACGACTCCCCCAACCAGAAGACCGGAAGACCAACTTCAAAGACTGTTTGTTTTAAGTGTACTGTGAGCACCACCTCCAGAAAGCAAGTCATCCCTTCCAGCCTGCCTTTGCCTCTCCTCTCTTACCTCAGCCTCTCCACTAATCTGTTGTTTGTTTGTTGTCTTTTCAAATTTTTCTGTGAATCTGTTACTTAGTGTGCAAGTCCACAATTTGGGGTGGGTTTAGCTCTTAGACCCATGGCAAGCCCTTCATCACCGGTGGCGGGGCCCTCTACTACCTACGCAGCTGCAGCTTCTGTGGCTGCCCACGTGGCCCCGTCACCCTTTAAATTATTGACATGCAGCCATGGGCTGAAGAGCTATCCCCACCCCAACATGTCTATTGAGGCCTGCGTTAAGGCAATGGCCGTGGTTGTCGGCCCCTCGGCCATTGTTGCGGCCTCAAAGATGTATGGGAAGGCTGTGTTCTTTTTGAAGACCGAGCGGGCGGTGTCCCTGGCCCTGAGTAAAGGGCTCACTGTGGGGGGGACCTTCCTGCCAGTGGACCCTCTGGGGGCCACTGCGCATCGGATAATGTTGTCCAACGTCCCACCCTTCATTCCCAGTGAGCTCCTCCTCCCCCACCTGCACCATCTGGGGGAGGTGAGGTCGGGGATCACCCCAGTCCGGCTTGGTCTTCGGGAGCACAGCCTCCAACATGTCTACTCCTTCCGCCGCCAGTTATTTATGCAGCTGGCGCGGGAGGAGGACACGGAGGGCCAATTTAATGTGGAGTTCCAGGGGACGGCCTACCGCGTCTTTTGGACCTCGGACGGGGCGCGGTGCCACGTCTGCAAGGGGGTGGGGCATGTTCGGAAGAACTGCCCCAACCTCCCGGCCGCCAGCTCCACCTCGGCGGCCCAGAGTGGTTCCGCAGCACCTCCTCCCACTCCCCCCGCACATCCAACAGACACCGCTCAGTCGGTTCCGGAGGCTGTGGTTTTCACAGCCTCTGGCGGGGAGGGGAGTGTCCGTCCGAGCGGAAGGAAGACGCGGGGAAAAAAGAAACATCGTGAGGCGCGTCCCCTGGACACTTTGACTCAACCCGAGCCTGAGCTCAGCCCAAAGCCCATTCCCATGGAATCCACCTGTCCCAGGGCTGGGCTCAGGCCCAGGGTGACTAAAAAGGGAAAAAAGGGTGCGGAGGCGGAGGCCTCTGATGACATGGAGGTCTCTGAGTCTCCGCGCCCAAGTGCGAAAAAGAGGAGAAGGCACCCCTCCACAGAAATAACACAGGGCCCTGAGGTGCAGGGCCCATCTGTTGGAGGGGAGCTGCCTCCTGTTTCTGGTCCTCAGGTTCCCCCTACCGCCACCACCAAGGCTGCAAAGTCCGGGCAGGTGCTCCCTATTCCTCAGGATGGAGGGGAGGGGATGGCCCCGGTACGTGAGGCCCCTCCTGAAGGAGTAAGTGGGGCCCTGCTTGTGGTGGGGGAGCCTGGGGAAACCGCCCATTCCGCCACTGCTACTGGGTCGGGTGTCCTGAATGAAGGGGAGGGCGAGGCCCCAGAGGGTCGGGCCTCCCAGCCGGAGTCCACCACCAACCAGGAGACACCCGACCCAGTTATAACTGAGAATGCTGCCCCATCTGCTGGGCCTGTGGGTGCTGGCGGAGCGGGAGATGGCCTCCTCTCGCCGCCTCCAGTCTCGGCTCCGGCTGGTTTCCCGGAGTCCGGAACTTCTGTCTCCCCTGGACCAGTCATTGGCCTGGGGACGGAGGTGGAGGGGGGTCCTGAACCGCTGGTGCCTACAGGCTCCAGTTTCACAATAGAACCCAGAGAGGACTCCTCCGCCATCGATCCTGGGGGTGGGATCGTGACGGAGGCGGGACCAGCTGGCGCGGCCGGGACGTCCGCCCCACAGTGTGTGGTGGATGTGTCGGCCGCTGGCGGCGACGACCCGGAGGAGGATGGGGATTCGGTGCGGGGCACGGAGGATGATCTTGATTCCATCGCCAGTGAGGTGGTGGAGTCCCTCGTGCCTCCCACTGAATCTCCTCTCATCCCCACGGCGGAACTCCGGGATTTCCTCGCGGCTTGCAGAGGTTGCCGCAATAAAGTTCAGCTGGCCCTCGACCGTTGGTCGAATCTGGCGCTGATCATCCAGTCCGTCCGTGCCGCCCTTAAGAAAGCGGGCAAGCGCGCGGACGTGAAACTGGTTGAGAGGCGCCGTTTTAATGTGTTCCTCAATGGGTTGCTGGGGGAGTGGAGGGCCAGGTGCACTTCCACTCCCTCCTCACAGTGAGGTGTTGGTGACGGGTTTTACGTACCTTTGACATGAAGATAACCATAGCCAGCCTCAACATCAACGGCAGCAGAGGGGCTCACCGCAGATTTCACAATCTCTCAGTCCTTAGGGAAGGGAGATACGCGGTGAGCTTTCTGCAGGAAACCCACACCGTTCCGGGAGACGAAGCCACCTGGCTCCTGGAGTGGCAGGGTGGGGTCTACATGAGTCACCTCACCCCTATTTCTAGTGGGGTGGCTATCTTGTTGGCCCCGACTTTTCAGCCGGAGATCTTGGGGGTCAAGGAGCTAGTGCCGGGCCGCTTGCTCCACCTCGCCGTTCGCCTGGGTAGCGTGCCGCTCCACTTTGTGAACGTGTACGCGCCCAGGCCCGGCGCTTTGCAAGCGCGCTTCTTTGAAGAAGTGTCCGCTCTCTTGAGCTCCATCGATAGCGGCGAGTGCATCATCCTCGGGGGGGATTTTAACTGCACCCTCGAGGTGGGGGATCGCTCCGGTCCCCAGCGCGGCCAAGCGTCGGTGGAGAAGTTGAGGGGACTGATCAGCTCCCTTAACTTGGTGGACGTCTGGCGGAATCTCCATCCCGACTCCAGCGCCTTCACGTGGAGGTCTGGAGGAGGGGGGTCGCGAATCGACCGCCTCTACATTTCGCAGGCGTACGTCTCCCGCGTTTCGGCGGCCTCCATGCGGCTGGTGCCGTGCTCGGACCACCGCCTGGTGTGGGCGGAGTTTACTCCGCTCCGCACGCGGGCGGGGTCCGCGTACTGGCACTTTAACAACCGGCTGCTGGAGGACGTGCGATTTCGGGACTCGTTCTGTCGATTCTGGGCCGACTGGAGAAGGAAGCAGGGGGGCTTCCCCTCCTTGAGGCTATGGTGGGATGTGGGCAAGACTCACATCCGCGTCTTCTGTCAGGAGTACGCGAAGGGGTCGACCAAGAGGCGGGAAGCCGAGATCGGGCGCCTTGAGAGGGAGGTGCTCGACTTGGAATCCCGCCTCGGTCATGCCGTCGCGGACCCGGCCCTGTGGCAGGCGTACAAAGAGAAGAAGGGCGCGCTGAGGAACCTGCAGCTCATAGGGTCCCGAGGCGCGTACGTGAGGTCGCGGATCCAGATCCTGGAAGATTTGGACCGCGCCTCACCCTTCTTCTACTCGCTGGAAAAATGGCGGGGGGTCCGTAAGCAGCTCGTCGAGCTGCTGGCCGACGACGGATCCTCCATCACGGATCCGGAGGGAATGGGCCTCCTGGTCCGGACGTATTACAGTGCGTTGTTCTCTCCGGATCCGTCCAGCGAGGATGCGCGCAGAGTTTTGTGGGAGGACCTGCCGCAGGTCAGCCCGGAGGGCGCCGAAGGATTGGAGGCTCCGCTCACGTTGGCGGAGCTGACTGGCGCCCTCCACCAGCTCTCGAGGGGCAAATCCCCAGGGCTGGATGGGTTGACCGTGGAGTTCCTCAGGGCGTTCTGGGACGTCCTGGGGGACGATTACGCGCGGGTCCTGGGGGAAAGCCTGGCGACCGGGGAGATGCCCCTCTCGTGGCGCAGGGCGGTCATCGTCCTGCTGCCGAAGAGGGGCGATCTCCGCCTGCTTAAAAACTGGCGTCCGGTCTCCCTCCTCAGCACGGATTATAAGATCTTTGCCCGGGCTATGTCTACCCGCCTGGGCTCCGTGCTGGCCCACATGATCCACCCTGACCAGTCCTACACGGTCCCGGGCCGGTCCATCCAGGACAACATCCACCTGGTCCGGGACCTGATCCATCTTTCCCAGAGGACTGGTCAGTCGGTCGCCTTTCTCTCCCTCGATCAGGAGAAGGCGTTCGACAGGGTGGATCACGATTACCTTTTCGGGACTCTGCGCGCTTTCGGACTCGGGCCGCATTTCGTGGCCCGGGTCCGACTTTTATACGCCGCCGCAGAGTGTCTAGTCAAAGTTAACGGGTCCTTGACGGCGCCCCTTCGATTTGGGAGAGGAGTGCGTCAGGGGTGCCCCATGTCCGGCCAATTGTATACCATCTGCGTGGAGCCCTTCCTGTGCCTGCTTCGCAGGAGGTTGACGGGATTGGCTCTGCGCGAGCCGGCCATGCGGGTCGTCCTCTCGGCTTACGCCGACGACGTGCTCCTCGCAATCACAGATCCCGTTGACTTGCGGAGGATGCGCGACTGCCAGCAGACCTTTTCTGCCGCGTCCTCCGCGAGGATCAATTGGGAGAAATGTTCCGGACTCCTGGTTGGTCAGTGGCGGGTGGACTCCCTGCCGGAGGAGATGACACCTTTTGCGTGGAGCACCACGCACCTCCTCTATCTGGGAGTCCACCTTAGCCCCGCTGAGGAAGCCTGGCCGGCAAACTGGCAGGAGTTGGAGGCGAAAGTCACCGCTCGGCTGGGGCGCTGGACAGGACTGCTCCGAGTGCTTTCCTACAGGGGCCGAGCGTTGGTCATAAACCAACTGGTGGCCTCCATGCTGTGGTACCGGTTGGTCACTTTGGCCCCGCCCCCTGTATTTGCCACCAAGATCCAGAAGAAACTCGTCGATTTCTTCTGGGGCAAGAGGAAACACTGGGTCTCTGCCGCGGTCCTGAGTCTCCCGATCGAGGAGGGCGGTCAGTCGCTGGTGTGCGTCCGCACCCAGGCTGCGACTCTCCGCCTTCGGACCCTGCAGAGATACCTGTACATCGAGCGTCCTCCTAGATGGTGAGCGCTGGCGACGTATTTTTTTTTCCGCCAGTGTCACTGCCTTCAAGACGACATGCAGCTCCCGGTGGAGTCCGTTAGCCGCGCATCTCTGAGGGAGTTGCCTGTCTTTTACCAGGATCTATTCCGAGTCTGGAACATGGTCGCCTCCAGTCAGGGCGCTCCCCCGCCGGCGGAGGTGAGCGCCTCGGCTGTCCGGGCGGCCGACTCCGGGGACGGTCCGGAGGGCGGAGGAGTAGCCGAAACCCCCGGGACGCCCCTCACTGCGGGTGGCGAGGGGGCTCGGGAGTGCGGAACGCTCCCAGCCGAGCTGACCTCCGCTCGGCCGGAACTGCTCATCGGACCCAGGCCCTGAAACCCTCCTCGGGAGCCGGTCCCGCACAACCCAAGCCGCCTCTCGGAAATGCCCTCCGTGCCATTCCAATCGATGTGGAGGGGTTTCCTGTACGGGCTGCTCCTGCACACTCTCCACTTCCTCGCCCTCTTCAGCTGGCCGGACACGCCCTGGCGGTCCGCGTTGCCATCTGGCGGCGAGGGGAAACCCCGATGGAGGTCTCCCTATGCGGGAGTCTTCCCCCTTTACATCGGGGACCTGGGGTGGAGGGTGTTGCACAGGGCAGTCCCGTGTAATAGACTTTTAAGTAGGTTCACGGACTCCCAGGCCGCTTGTACTTTCTGCAGCCTGGACGAGTCCGTGTTTCACATCTGTTCGGAGTGTGCGAGGTTGCAGCCCCTCTTTGAGTATTTGAAGGGGCTGCTCCTCAAGTTCTGGCTGTACTTCCCATGCTCAGTCCCACGCTCCTGATCTTTAGGCACGCGGTGCGGAGGGGCGTGGGCCGGGAGGAGGATCTCCTCGTCGGTCTGCTCCTGGGCCTGGCCAAGGTGGCAATTCACAGGTCCAGGCTGCGGGCCGTCGAGGGGTCCGTCCTCCCACATTGCCTGCCCCTCTTCCGCGGTTACGTTCGCGCCCGGGTGTTCCTGGAGAAGGAGCATGCGGTGTCCGCCGGTACGCTTGAGGCCTTCCACGACCGGTGGGCACCGCAGGGACTGGAGTGCATCGTCGACGCCGAGAATGGCATTTTAATTTGAGTTTTTGTTTATTTCTGTTTTTAATAAAGTTATTTTAAAAATATAAGTATGTATATAAAGGGGGCCTGAGCAATAAAGGCCCCCTCGACATGAAAAATATAAAAGGGGCCTGGGGTATAAAGGCCACCTTAAAGTAAGAAAAAAAAAGAAAAGAAAAAAAAAATGGGGTTAGATACAGAGTAAAGCTCCCTCGACACTGTCTCATCAAACACTCCCAGGACAGGTACAGCATGGGATTGGCTGGGCAATTTGGAGCACTTTCTGTGTGCGATTAGTCAAACCAGCTTCACCTGAGCAGGCTGTGGGAACTGCAACTGGAGAGGAGACAGCAGAGTGGAGAGAGCTTTATTTACTGCTTCAACTGTGGAACTGTTGTACCTTTACAAGGATTAAGAAGATCTACAAGTCATTTTGGAGAGGTGGGTGTTGGAGCACCAGAGAACTGTTTGTTGTTTGGACTGTTGGGGGAGGGAGGAGGCACCGGAAAATCCAGGGGTGGGGCTGCCAGCTGCCAAAGCCCCTGTACTTGCTCTTGTGTTTACCTTCCATCCTGCACAAAAGGGGCTCCCTCCCCACCCCCAACTGTGTGACTCGGGTCAGCTGGAGCCGCCCGGCTGAAGAAAGTCCTTATGCAACAGCAGGAAAAAGGAAAGAACCGGGCGAAGAACCCTCCCCTAACTGGAAGACTGAACTGCAGACTCTGCAGCAAGGTGCTCCAACCACCAATTGAACAGCAACATCCTCGCAGCTGTTCTCTCCCTTCCATCATTCGGCCACCTATCCTCTCCTCTCCTTGTTCTTTTCAGCCCTATCCTCCTCTACTCCCATCCCCCTCCCCCACCATATTGCTTGTGTTTAAAAGTAAACTGTTGTGCGCTTTGTTTCTTGCAGTTGGGCGTGGCTTTGTGACCCCATGGCAAGCCCCTCTTCGCTGGTGGTGGGCCGTTCTTGCACATATGCTGCTGCAGCAGCACCTGTTGCCCTGTCACCGTTTGCGCAGATGACATCGAAGCATGGGGTCAAGAGCTACGTCCACCTAAACTTGTCAATAGAGGTATGCGTGAAGGCAATGGCCGCGGTTGTCGGCCCTTCAGCCATTGTTGCTGTCTCAAAAATGTACGGGAAGGCGGTGTTTTTCCTGAAGACCGAGCGGGCGGTGTCCCTGGTTCTGAACAAGGGTTCACCATGGGCGGGGCCTTTCTGCCAGTGGACCCCCCCGGAGGCCACTGCGCAACGGGTCATTCTGTCAAATGTCCCTCCCTTCATTCCTGGTGAGCTCCTCCTTCCCCACCTGCACCATCTGGGGGAGGTAAAGACGGGGCTCACCCCAGTCCCGCTCGGTCTTTGGGAGAGCAGCCTCTGGCACGTGTACTCCTTCCGCCGCCAGTTACTTATGCAGCTGGCGTGGGAGGATGTCACGGATGGCCACTTCAATGTGGAGTTCCAGGGGACGGCCTACCGCGTCTTCTGGACCTTGAACGGGGCGCGGTGCCATGTCTGCAAGGGCGTGGGGCAGTTCTTACGAACCTCCCGGCTGCCAACTCCACCTCAGCAGCCCAGGGTGGTGCCGCTGTACCTCTTCCCACTCCCCCTGCACCTCCACCAGACACCGTTCACTCGGTACCGGAGGCTGTGGTTTTCACAGCCTCCAGTGGGGAGGGAGGTGCCCGTCCAGGTGGAAAGAAGGCGCGGAGGAAAAGTAAACATCGAGAGGAGTGTCCCCTGAGCACCGTGGCACAACCCGAGCCTGAGCTCAGCCCATGGCCCTCTCCCGGGGAATCCACCTGCCCAGGGCTGGGCTCAGGCCCAGGGTGACCAGGCAAAAGGTGGGTGTGGAAGCAGAGGCCCCTGATGACGGAGGTCTCTGAGCCTCCGTGCCCCTCCCGAAATAAGAGGAGGCGATGTCCCTCCTCTGAAGAAGGCCCTGAACCACGGGGTCCATCTTCTGCCGTGGGTCCTCAGGCTCCCCCTGCCACCAGCACGATCAGGGCCTCGAGCCCTGGGCGGGAACCCTCCACCCCTCGGAACGGAGGTGGGGGAGATGCCCCTGTGATCTTGTCAACTCCTGAGGTGGGGGACCCGCCCTTGCTGGGGGAGCCTGTGGACCCCACGAGAGAAATCATTCCTTTGGCTGATGGGTTGGGTGTCCTGGGTGAAGGCAAGACCTGTGAGGGGCCGCCCTCCCAACAGCCTGACGCTCCTGCCCGGGATGTACCTGACCCAGAGGCCGATCTGTGTAATTCCCCGTCTGTTAGACCTGTGGCGCTGACAGGACGGGAGATGGCCTCCTCTCTCCGCCTCCGGTCCCGACTCCGGCTGGATTTCTGGAGTCGGGCACTTCCATCTTCCCTGGACCATTCATTGGCCTGGGGACGGAGGTGGAGGGGGTTCCTGAACCGTTGGCACCCACAGGCTCCAGTTTCATTCTAGAACCCAGAGAGGACTCCTCCGCCATCGATCCTGGGGGTGGGATTGTGATGGAGGCGGGACCAGCTAGCGCGGCCGGGACGTCCACCCCAGAGTGTGATGGGTGTGTCAGCCGCTGGCGGTGATGACCCGGAGGAGGATGGGGACTTGATGTGGGGCACGGAGGACGATCTTGATTCCATCGCCAGTGAGATGGTGGTGTCCCTCGTATCTCCCACCGAGTTTCCTCTCATCCCCACAGCGGAACTCCGGGATGTCCTCGCGTCATGCAGGGGTTGCCACAATAAAGTTCGGCTGGCACTCGGCCATTGGTTGAATATGGCGCTGATCATCCAGTTCGTCTGTGCCGCCCTCAAGAAAGCGGGGAAGGGCGCGGGCGTGAAACTGGTTGAGAGTCGCCAATTTAATGCGTTCCTCAACGGGTTGCTGGGGGAGTGGAAGGCCAGGTGCACCTCCACTCCCTCCTCACAGTGAGATGTTGGTGACGGTTTTAAGTACCTTTGACATTAAGATAATCATAGCCAGCCTCAACATCAATGGCAGCAGGGGGTCTCACTGCAGATTTCACAATCTCTCAGTCCTCAGGGGAGATATGTGGTGAACTTTCTGCAGGAAACCCACACCATTCTGGGAGACCTAGCCACCTGGCTCCTGGAGTGGCAGGGTGGGGTCTACATGAGTCACCGCTCCCCTATTTCTGGTGGGGTGGCTATTTTGTTAGCCTCATCTTTTCAGCCTGAGATCTTCGGGGTCAAGGAGCTAGTGCCGGGCTGCTTGCTCCACCTCCACCTCGCGGTTCGCCTGGGTAGCGTGCCGCTCCACTTTGTGAACGTGCACGCGTCCAGGCCCGGTGCGTTGCAAGCGCGCTTCTTTGAAGAATTGTCCGCTCTTTTGAGCTCCATCGATGGCGGCGAGTGCATCATCCTCGGGTGGGGGGGGGGGATTTTAACGTACCCTCGAGGCGGGGGATCGCTCCGGTCCCCAGCGCGGCCAAGCGTCGGTGGAGAAGTTAAGGGAACTGATCAGCTCCCTCAACTTGGTGGACGTCTGGCGGAATCTCCATCCCGACTCCAGCACCTTCATGTGGAGGTCTGGAGGAGGAGGGTCCCGAATCAACCACCTCTACATTTCGCAGGCGTACGTCTCCCGCATCTTGGCAGCCTCCATGCGGCTGGTGCCGTGCTCGGACCACCACCTGGTGTGGGCGGAGTTCACTCTGCTCCGCACCCGGGCAGGGTCCGCGTACTGGCACTTCAACAACCAACTTCTGGAGGACGAGCGATTCCGAGACTCATTCAGTCGATTCTGGGCCGACTGGAGAAGGAAGCGGGGTGGCTTCCCCTCCTTGAGGCTATGGTGAGATGTGGGCAAGACTCACATCCGTGTCTTCTGTCAGGAGTACGCAAAGGGGTCGACAAGAGGCAGGAATCTGAGATCGGGCGCCTAGAGAGGGAGGTGCTTGCCTTGGAGTCCCGCCTCGGTCATGCGGTCACGGATCCTGCCTTGTGGCAGGTGTACGAAGAGAAGAAGGGCGCGCTGAGGGACCTGCAGCTCATAGGATCCCGAGGTGCGTACATAAGGTCGCGGATCCAGATCCTGGAAGATTTGGACCGCGCCTCACCCCTCCTCTACTCACTGGAAAAATAGCGGGGGGTCCGTAAGCAGCTCATCAAGCTGCTGGCCGACGACGGATCCTCCATCACGGATCCGGAAGGAATGAGCCTGTACTTATTACAGTGCGTTGTTCTCTCCAGATCCATCCAGCGAGGACGCGCGCAGAGTTTTGTGGGAAGACCTGCCGCAGGTCAGCCCGGAGGGCGCCGAAGAATTGGAGGCTCCTCTCACGGCGGAGCTGACCGACGCCCTCCACCAGCTCCTGAGGGGCAAATCCCCGGGACTGGACAGGCTGACCGTGGAGTTCCTCAGGGTGTTCTGGGATGTCCTGGGGGACGATTACGCGCGGGTCCTGGGGGAAAGCCTGACGATCGGGGAGATGCCCCTCTCGTGGCGGTCATCGTCCTGCTGCCTAAGAGGGGCGATCTCCGCCTGCTTAAAAACTGATGTCCGGTCTCCCTCCTCAGCACGGATTATAAGATCTTTGCCTGGGCTATGTCTACCCGCCTGGGCTCCGTGCTGGCCCACATGATCCACCCCGACCAGTCCTACACGGTCCCGGGCCGGTCCATCCAGGACAACATCCACCTGGGCCGGGACCTGATCCATCTTTCCCATAAGACTGGTCAGTCGGTCGCCTTTCTCTCCCTCGATCAGGCGAAGGCTTTTGACAGGGTGGATCACGAATACCTTTTCGGGACTCTGCGCGCTTTTGGACTCGGGCCGCATTTTGTGGCCCGGGTCCAACTTTTATACACCATCACAGAATGTCTGGTCAAAGTTAGCGGGTCTTTGACAGTGCCCCTTCGCTTTGGGAGAGGAGTACGTCAGGGATGCCCCATGTCCGGCCAATTGCATACCATCTGCGTGCAGCTGTTCCTGTGCCTGCTTCGCAGGAGGTTGACGGGATTGGTTCTGCGCGAGCTGGCTATGCAGGACGTCCTCTCGGCTTACGCCGATGACGTGCTCCTCGCGGTCACAGATCCCATTGACTTGTGGAGGATGCATGATTGCCAGCAGATCCTTTCTGCTATGTCCTCCGCAAGGATCAATTGGGAGAAATGTTCCGGACTCCTGGTGGGTCAGTGACGGGTGAACTCCCTGCCAGAGGAGTTGACACCTTTTGCGTGGTGCACCACGCACCTCCTCTATCTGGAAGTCCACCTTAGCCCCACTGAGGAAGCCTGGCCGGCAAACTGGTAGGAGTTGGAGGCGAAAGTCACCACTCGGCTGGGGCGTTGGACAGGACTGCTCCGAAAGCTTTCCTCCGGAGGCCGAGCGCTGGTCATAAACCAACTGGTGGCCTCGATGCTGTGGTACCGGTTGGTCACTTTGGCCCCACCTCCTGCAAGATCCAGAAGAAGCTTGTCAATTTCTTCTGAGGCAAGAGGAAACACTGGGTCCCTGCCACAGACCTGACTCTCCTGATCAAGGGGGGGCGGTCTCACCCAGTCTGTGCCTCTCCGCCTTCGGACTCTGCAGAGATACCTGTTTGTCGAGCGTCTTCCCAGATGGTGTATGTTGGCGACGTTTTTTTTCCGCCAGTGTCACTGCCTTCAAGACGACACGCAGCTCCTGGTGGAGTCCGTTAGCCACGCCTCTCTGAAGGAGTTGCTTGTCTTTTACTGGGATCTATTCCGAGTCTGGAACATGGTCGCCTCCAGTCAGGGCTCTCCCCTACCGGCGGAGGAGAGCGCCTCGGCTGGCCGGGCGGCCGGCTCCGGGGATGGACCGACAGGCAGAGTAGTAGCCAAAGCCCCCGGATGCCACTCACTGCGGGTGGCGAGGGGGCTCGGGAGCGCAGAGCGCTCCCACCGAACTGAACCCCGCTCGGCAGGAACTGTTCATCGGACCCAGGCCCCGAAACCCTCCTCGGGAGCCGGTCCCGCACAACCCGAGCCGCCTCTCAGAAATGCCCTCCATGACACTCTCCACTTCCTTGCCCTCCTCAGCTGGTCAGACACGCCCCTGCAGTCCGTGTTGCCATCTGGCGGTGAGGGGAAACCCCAATGGAGGTCTCTCTACACGGGAGTCCTCCCCCTTTACATCGGGGACCTGGGGGGAGTGTGTTGCACAGGGCAGTCCCATGCAATAGACTTTGAAGTAGGTTCACAGACTCCCAGGTCGCCTGTACTTTCTGCGGCCTGGACGAGTCCATGTTCCATGTATATATGGAATGTGCGAGGTTGCAGCCCCTCTTTGAGTATTTGAAGGGGCTGCTCCTCAAGTTCTAGCTGCACTTCAGTCCCACGCTCCTGATCTTTGGGCACGCGGTGCGGAGGGGCGTGGGCCGGGAGGAGGATCTCCTCGTCGGTCTGCTCCTGGGCCTGGCCAAGGTGGCAATTCACAGGTCCAGGCTGCGGGCTGTCGGGGGGCGGGTCCGTCCTCCCCGATTGCCTCCCCCTCTTCTGAGGTTACGTTCGCGCCCGGGTGTCCCTGGAGAAGGAGCATGTGTCCGCCGGTACACTCGAGGCCTTCCGCAACCGATGGGCACCGCAGGGACTGGAGTGCATAATCGACACCGAGAACGGCATTTTGATTTGAGTTTGTTTTATTTCTTTTTTTTTTTAATTTTTATAAAATGTATATAAAGGGGGCCTGAGCAATAAAGGCCCCCTCGACATAAAATATATAAAAGGTCCTGGGGTATAAAGGCCACCTTAAAAAGAATCTTAAAAAGGGGTCAGATAAAAAAACGGGTTAGAGACAGTGTAACCAGTCCATATCTGGGGTATAACTGTGAATAACACACTGAATCCAGTCCATATCTGGGATATAACTGGCCGGAGACAGAGCAAGAGAGAGAAGAGCAAGGCAAGAGTGGAGAGAGAGCAAAAAAATGTAAGTAATTAATTAAAACACCTCAAGGATGGCAGAACAGGTGCTATGTCCCGGCTGCACGGCAGGAGCAGAGAGCGAGAGAGAGAGAGGAGCACAGGGGGAGCTGAGAAAGAGGGGAGCACCGCGGGAGCGGAGAGAGAGAGAGTGGAGCACGACGGGAGCAGAGAGCGAGAGAGAGAGAGGAGCACGGTGGGAGCGGAGAGAGAGAGGAGCGCAGTGGGAGCAGAGAAAGGGAAAGGAGCGCGGCGGGAGCGGAGAGAGGAGTGCGGTGGGAGCAGAGAGAGAGAGAGGAGCACGGCGGGAGCGGAGAGACATAGAGAGAGAGGAGCGTGACGGGAGCGGAGAGAGAGGAGCGTGACGGGAGCGGAGAGAGAGCAGTGCGATGGGAGCGGAGAGCGAGAGGAGCGTGGTGGGAGCTGTGAGAGGAGTGCGGTGGGAGCAGAGAGAGAGAGAGGAGCACGGCGGGAGCGGAGAGACATTGAGAGAGAGCAGCGCGGCGGGAGCGGAGAGAGAGAGCAGCGCGATGGGAGCAGAGAGAGAGAGCAGCGCGATGGGAGCAGAGAGAGAGAGGAGCGTGGCGGAGGCAGAGAGAGAGAGAGGACAGTGGCGGGTGCGGAGAGAGGAGTGCGGTGGGAGCAGAGAGAGAGGAGCACGGCAGGAGCGGAGAGACATAGAGAGAGAGGAGCGTGGCGGGAGCGGAGGGAGAGAGCAGCACGATGGGAGCAGAGAGAGAGAGAGAGGAGCGTGGCGGGAGCAGAGAGAGAGAGAGGAGAGTGGCGGGAGCGGAGAGAGAGAGGAGCACGGTGGAAGCGGAGAGAGAGAGAGGAGCAGGGTGGGAGCGGAGGGAGAGAGGAGCACGGTGGGAGCGGAGGGAGAGAGGAGTGTGACGGGAGCGGAGAGAGAGAGGAGTGTGACGGGAGCGGAGAGAGAGAGCAGTGCAATGAGAGCGGAGAGAGAGAGGAGCGTGGCGGGAGAAGAGAGAGAGAGAGGAGAGTGGCGGGAGCGGAGAAAGAGAGGAGCGCAGTGGGAGCAGAGAGAGAGAGAGAGAGGAGCACGGCGGGAGCGGAGAGAGGAGTGTGGTGGGAGCAGGGAGAGAGAGGAGCACGGCGGGAGCGGAGCGTGACGGGAGCGGAGAGAGAGAGCAGTGCGATGGGGGCGGAGAGCGAGAGGAGCGTGGCGGGAGCGGAGAGAGGAGTGCAGTGGGAGCAGAGAGAGAGAGAGGAGCACGGCGGGAGCGGAGAGACATAGAGAGAGAGGAGTGTGGCGGGAGCGGAGAGAGAGAGCAGCGCGATGGGAGCAGAGAGAGAGAGAGGAGCGTGGCGGAAGCAGAGAGAGAGAGGAGAGTGGCGGGAGCGGAGAGAGGAGTGCGGTGGGAGCAGAGAGAGAGAGAGAGGAGCACGGCAGGAGCGGAGAGACATAGAGAGAGAGGAGCGTGGCGAGAGCGGAGGGAGAGAGGAGCAGGGCGGGAGCGGAGGGAGAGAGGAGCAGGGCGGGAGCGGAGGGAGAGAGGAGCAGGGCGGGAGCGGAGGGAGAGAGGAGCAGGGCGGGAGCGGAGGGAGAGAGGAGCAGGGCGGGAGCGGAGGGAGAGAGGAGCAGGGCGGGAGCGGAGGGAGAGAGGAGCAGGGCGGGAGCGGAGGGAGAGAGGAGCACGGCAGGAGCGGAGAGAGAGAGGGGCGCGGCGGGAGCGGAGAGAGAGAGGGGTGCGGCGGGAGCGGAGAGAGAGAGGAGCACGGTGGGAGCGGAGAGGCATAGAGAGAAAGGAGCGTGACGGGAGCGGAGACAGAGAGCAGTGCGATGAGAGCGGAGAGAGAGAGGAGCGTGGCGGGAGCAGAGAGAGAGGAGAGTGGCGGGAGCGGAGAAAGAGAGGAGCGCAGTGGGAGCAGAGAGAGAGAGAGAGGAGCACAGCGGGAGCGGAGAGAGGAGTGTGGTGGGAGCAGGGAGAGAGAGGAGCACGGCGGGAGCGGAGAGACATAGAGAGAGAGGAGCATGGCGGGAGCGGAGAGAGAGAGCAGTGTGATGGGAGTGGAGAGAGAGAGGAGTGTGGTGGGAGCGGAGAGAGAGAGGAGTGTGGTGGGAGCGGAGAGAGGAGAGCGATGGGAGCGGAGGGAGAGAGCTGCGTGGCGGGAGTGGAGAGACTAGTGCGATGGGGGCGGAGGGAGAGAGGAGCGTGATGGGAGCGGAGAGACGAGAGCGATGGGAGTGGAGAGAGGAGTGCGATGGGAGCGGAGGGAGAGAGCTGCGTGGCGGGAGCGGAGAGACGAGAGCGATGGGGGTGGAGGGAGAGAGGAACATGGCAGGAGCGAAGCAGGGGAAAAAAAAAAAAAAAAAAAAATCGAAAAGTGACATCAGAGTGACATCACAATCGACAGTGAGAGCAGGGAAATAGAGAGCCGCCAGCGTGAGTTTTCAGGTCAGTTTATAATTTCGACTCCTGTAAGGTCTCCATTCCATTCTCCCAGTTTCTCTGTCTCTGACGCATCTGCTCTGATGATACAACCCTCCACAACAGTGCTTCTGATATGTCTTCCTTTTTCCTCACCCGAGGATTCCCCCCCACTGTGGTTGACAGGGCCCTCAACCGTGTCCGGCCCATTTCCCGCACTGCTACCCTCACCCCTTCTCCTCCCACCCAGAACTGCGACAGGGTTCCCCTTGTCCTAACTTTCCACCCCACCAGCCTCCACATCCAAAGGATCATCCTCCGCCATGTCCAGAATGATGCCACTACCAAACGCATCTTCCCCTCCCTTCCCCTGTCAGCATTCCGAAGGGATCATTCCCTCTGCGACACCCTGGTCCACTCTTCCATTACCCCCAACACCTCGTCCCCATCCCATGGCACCTTCCCCTGCAATTGCAGGAGGTGTAATACCTGCCACTTTACCTCCTCTCTCCTCACTATCCAAGGCCCCAAACACTCCTTTCAGATGAAGCAGCGATTTACTTGTACTTCTTTCAATTTGGTATACTGTATTCGCTGCTCACAATGCGGTCTCCTCTACATTAGGGAGACCAAACGCAGACTGGATGGCCGCTTTGCGGAACACCTCCACTCAGTCTGAAAGCATGACCCCAAGCTTCCGGTCACTTGCCATTTCAACACTCCCCCCTGCTCACGTCTCTGTCCTGGGCTTGCTGCAATGTTCCAGTGAACATCAACACAAGCTCGAGGAACAGCATTTCATTTACCGATTAGGCACACTACAGCCTGCCGGACTGAACATTGAGTTCAATAATTTCAGAGCATGATGGGCCCCCCTTTTATATTTTTAATTTTATTTGTTGTTTTTATTTTATTTTATTTTAGTTTGTTTCATCATTCATTTTTTTACCATGTGCCTGCCCACTGTTTTTTTTCATGTTCGTGCTTTTGGCCAGGGCTATTCATTATTCTGTCATGAAACACCCTCTCTGCACTAACGCTTTGTCTTTCAGCACACCGTTAACACACTCTTTGCCTTTGCTCCAGTTATTCTCTGTGACCCTCTGTGCTATCAACACCTTCCCCTGTGTTATCTTCTGCCCCATCCCCGCTTTATTTACTTCAAACCTATTACATTTCTAACCTTTGCCAGTTCTGATGAAAGGTCACTGACCTGAAACGTTAACTCTGTTTCTCTCTCCACAGATGCTGCCAGACCTGCTGAGTATTTCCAGCATTTTTTTGTTTTTATCACTAGACTAATACCTGGAATGATTGGAGAGGCTAGGCTTGTATCCACTGGATTTCGAAGAGTAAGAGGCAACTTGATTGAAACATATAAGATCCTAAGGGGTCTTGACAGGGTGCATGTGGAGAGGATGTTTCCTCTTGTGGGAGAATCTAGAACGATGGGTCACTGTTTAAAAATAAGGGGTCGCCAATTTAAGACAGAGATGAGGAGACATTTTTTTCTCTGAGGGTCATGAGTCTTTAGAATTCTCTTCCTCAAAAGGCGGTGTAAGTAGACTCTTTGAATATTTTTAAGGCAGAGGTAGATAGATTCTTGATAAGCAAGAGGGTGGAAGGTTATCGGGGGTAGGTGGAAATGTGGAGTAAGCAGTTCAGCCATGACCTGATTGAATGGAGAAGCAGGCTCGAATGGCCGAGTGGCCTACTCCTGCTCCTAATTCATACGTATATAACTGAATAACCCACTGAGCACAGTCCATATCTGGGAAATAACTGAATAACCCACTGACCCCAATCCATTTATAGGAATAAAAGTGTGATTAACCCACAGAACCCAATCCATATCTGCAAAATAAAAGAATAACCCACGGAAACCAGTTCATATCTGGAGTATCAATGAATAATTACACTGAACCCAGTTCATATCTGGGATATAACTGAAAATCACACTGAACCCAGTTCATATCTGAGATATAACTGAAAATCACACTGAACCCAGTTCATATCTGGGATATAAATGAAAATCACACTGAACCCAGTTCATATCTGAGATATAACTGAAAATCACACTGAACCCAGTTCATATCTGGGATATAAATGAAAATCACACTGAACCCAGTTCATATCTGAGATATAACTGAAAATCACACTGAGCCCAGTTCATATCTGGGATATAACTGAAAATCACACTGAACCCAGTCCATATCTGAGATATAAATGAAAATCACACTGAACCCAGTCCATATCTGGGATATAACTGAAAATCACACTGAACCCAGTTCATATCTGGGATATAACTGAAAATCACACTGAACCCAGTTCATATCTGGGATATAACTGAAAATCACACTGAACCCAGTTCATATCTGGGATATAACTGAAAATCACACTGAACCCAGTTCATATCTGGGATATAACTGAAAATCACACTGAACCCAGTTCATATCTGGGATATAACTGAAAATCACACTGAACCCAGTTCATATCTGGGATATAACTGAAAATCACACTGAACCCAGTTCATATCTGGGATATAACTGAAAATCACACTGAACCCAGTTCATATCTGGGATATAACTGAAAATCACACTGAACCCAGTTCATATCTGGGATATAACTGAAAATCACACTGAACCCAGTCCATATCTGAGATATAAATGAAAATCACACTGAACCCAGTTCATATCTGGGATATAAATGAAAATCACACTGAACCCAGTTCATATCTGGGATATAACTGAAAATCACACTGAACCCAGTCCATATCTGAGATATAAATGAAAATCACACTGAACCCAGTCCATATCTGAGATATAAATGAAAATCACACTGAACCCAGTCCATATCTGAGATATAAATGAAAATCACACTGAACCCAGTCCATATCTGGGATATAACTGAAAATCACACTGAACCCAGTCCATATCTGAGATATAACTGAAAATCACACTGAACCCAGCCCATATCTGAGATATAAATGAAAATCACACTGAACCCAGTCCATATCTGAGATATAAATGAAAATCACACTGAACCCAGTCCATATCTGAGATATAAATGAAAATCACACTGAACCCAGTCCATATCTGGGATATAACTGAAAATCACACTGAACCCAGTTCATATCTGGGATATAACTGAAAATCACACTGAACCCAGTCCATATCTGAGATATAAATGAAAATCACACTGAACCCAGTCCATATCTGGGATATAACTGAAAATCACACTGAACCCAGTCCATATCTGAGATATAACTGAAAATCACACTGAACCCAGTTCATATCTGGGATATAACTGAAAATCACACTGAACCCAGTTCATATCTGAGATATAACTGAATAAACCACTGAACCCAGTTCATATCTGGGATATAACTGAAAATCACACTGAACCCAGTCCATATCTGAGATATAAATGAAAATCACACTGAACCCAGTCCATATCTGAGATATAAATGAAAATCACACTGAACCCAGTCCATATCTGGGATATAACTGAAAATCACACTGAACCCAGTCCATATCTGAGATATAAATGAAAATCACACTGAACCCAGTCCATATCTGAGATATAAATGAAAATCACACTGAACCCAGTTCATATCTGGGATATAACTGAAAATCACACTGAACCCAGTCCATATTTGAGATATAAATGAAAATCACACTGAACCCAGTCCATATCTGAGATATAAATGAAAATCACACTGAACCCAGTCCATATCTGAGATATAAATGAAAATCACACTGAACCCAGTCCATATCTGAGATATAAATGAAAATCACACTGAACCCAGTCCATATCTGTGATATAACTGAAAATCACACTGAACCCAGTCCATATCTGAGATATAACTGAAAATCACACTGAACCCAGTCCATATCTGTGATATAACTGAAAATCACACTGAACCCAGTCCATATCTGGGATATAACTGAAAATCACACTGAACCCAGTTCATATCTGGGATATAACTGAAAATCACACTGAACCCAGTTCATATCTGGGATATAACTGAAAATCACACTGAACCCAGTCCATATCTGAGATATAACTGAATAAACCACTGAACCCAGTTCATATCTGGGATATAACTGAAAATCACACTGAACCCAGTCCATATCTGAGATATAAATGAAAATCACACTGAACCCAGTTCATATCTGGGATATAACTGAAAATCACACTGAACCCAGTCCATATCTGAGATATAAATGAAAATCACACTGAACCCAGTCCATATCTGAGATATAAATGAAAATCACACTGAACCCAGTCCATATCTGAGATATAAATGAAAATCACACTGAACCCAGTCCATATCTGAGATATAAACGAAAATCACACTGAACCCAGTCCATATCTGGGAAATAACTGAAAATCACACTGAACCCAGTTCATATCTGGGATATAACTGAAAATCACACTGAACCCAGTCCATATCTGAGATATAAATGAAAATCACACTGAACCCAGTCCATATCTGGGATATAACTGAAAATCACACTGAACCCAGTCCATATCTGAGATATAACTGAAAATCACACTGAACCCAGTTCATATCTGGGATATAACTGAAAATCACACTGAACCCAGTTCATATCTGAGATATAACTGAATAAACCACTGAACCCAGTTCATATCTGGGATATAACTGAAAATCACACTGAACCCAGTTCATATCTGGGATATAACTGAAAATCACACTGAACCCAGTTCATATCTGGGATATAACTGAAAATCACACTGAACCCAGTCCATATCTGAGATATAACTGAATAAACCACTGAACCCAGTTCATATCTGGGATATAACTGAAAATCACACTGAACCCAGTCCATATCTGAGATATAAATGAAAATCACACTGAACCCAGTCCATATCTGAGATATAACTGAAAATCACACTGAACCCAGTTCATATCTGGGATATAACTGAAAATCACACTGAACCCAGTTCATATCTGAGATATAACTGAATAAACCACTGAACCCAGTTCATATCTGGGATATAACTGAAAATCACACTGAACCCAGTCCATATCTGAGATATAAATGAAAATCACACTGAACCCAGTCCATATCTGAGATATAAATGAAAATCACACTGAACCCAGTCCATATCTGGGATATAACTGAAAATCACACTGAACCCAGTCCATATCTGAGATATAAATGAAAATCACACTGAACCCAGTCCATATCTGAGATATAAATGAAAATCACACTGAACCCAGTTCATATCTGGGATATAACTGAAAATCACACTGAACCCAGTCCATATTTGAGATATAAATGAAAATCACACTGAACCCAGTCCATATCTGAGATATAAATGAAAATCACACTGAACCCAGTCCATATCTGAGATATAAATGAAAATCACACTGAACCCAGTCCATATCTGAGATATAAATGAAAATCACACTGAACCCAGTCCATATCTGTGATATAACTGAAAATCACACTGAACCCAGTCCATATCTGAGATATAACTGAAAATCACACTGAACCCAGTCCATATCTGTGATATAACTGAAAATCACACTGAACCCAGTCCATATCTGGGATATAACTGAAAATCACACTGAACCCAGTTCATATCTGGGATATAACTGAAAATCACACTGAACCCAGTTCATATCTGAGATATAACTGAATAAACCACTGAACCCAGTTCATATCTGGGATATAACTGAAAATCACACTGAACCCAGTTCATATCTGGGATATAACTGAAAATCACACTGAACCCAGTCCATATCTGAGATATAACTGAATAAACCACTGAACCCAGTTCATATCTGGGATATAACTGAAAATCACACTGAACCCAGTCCATATCTGAGATATAAATGAAAATCACACTGAACCCAGTTCATATCTGGGATATAACTGAAAATCACACTGAACCCAGTCCATATCTGAGATATAAATGAAAATCACACTGAACCCAGTCCATATCTGAGATATAAATGAAAATCACACTGAACCCAGTCCATATCTGAGATATAAATGAAAATCACACTGAACCCAGTCCATATCTGAGATATAAACGAAAATCACACTGAACCCAGTCCATATCTGGGAAATAACTGAAAATCACACTGAACCCAGTTCATATCTGGGATATAACTGAAAATCACACTGAACCCAGTCCATATCTGAGATATAAATGAAAATCACACTGAACCCAGTCCATATCTGGGATATAACTGAAAATCACACTGAACCCAGTCCATATCTGAGATATAACTGAAAATCACACTGAACCCAGTTCATATCTGGGATATAACTGAAAATCACACTGAACCCAGTTCATATCTGAGATATAACTGAATAAACCACTGAACCCAGTTCATATCTGGGATATAACTGAAAATCACACTGAACCCAGTTCATATCTGGGATATAACTGAAAATCACACTGAACCCAGTTCATATCTGGGATATAACTGAAAATCACACTGAACCCAGTCCATATCTGAGATATAACTGAATAAACCACTGAACCCAGTTCATATCTGGGATATAACTGAAAATCACACTGAACCCAGTCCATATCTGAGATATAAATGAAAATCACACTGAACCCAGTCCATATCTGAGATATAACTGAAAATCACACTGAACCCAGTTCATATCTGGGATATAACTGAAAATCACACTGAACCCAGTTCATATCTGAGATATAACTGAATAAACCACTGAACCCAGTTCATATCTGGGATATAACTGAAAATCACACTGAACCCAGTTCATATCTGGGATATAACTGAAAATCACACTGAACCCAGTTCATATCTGAGATATAACTGAAAATCACACTGAACCCAGTTCATATCTGGGATATAACTGAAAATCACACTGAACCCAGTCCATATCTGGGATATAACTGAAAATCACACTGAACCCAGTTCATATCTGGGATATAAATGAAAATCACACTGAACCCAGTCCATATCTGGGATATAACTGAAAATCACACTGAACCCAGTCCATATCTGGGATATAACTGAAAATCACACTGAACCCAGTTCATATCTGGGATATAACTGAAAATCACACTGAACCCAGTTCATATCTGGGATATAAATGAAAATCACACTGAACCCAGTCCATATCTGGGATATAAATGAAAATCACACTGAACCCAGTCCATATCTGAGATATAAATGAAAATCACACTGAACCCAGTCCATATCTGGGATATAACTGAAAATCACACTGAACCCAGTTCATATCTGGGATATAACTGAAAATCACACTGAACCCAGTCCATATCTGAGATATAAATGAAAATCACACTGAACCCAGTCTATATCTGGGATATAACTGAAAATCACACTGAACCCAGTCCATATCTGGGATATAAATGAAAATCACACTGAACCCAGTCCATATCTGAGATATAAATGAAAATCACACTGAACCCAGTTCATATCTGAGATATAAATGAAAATCACACTGAACCCAGTCCATATCTGAGATATAAATGAAAATCACACTGAACCCAGTTCATATCTGGGATATAACTGAAAATCACACTGAACCCAGTTCATATCTGGGATATAACTGAAAATCACACTGAACCCAGTCCACATCTGGGATATAAATGAAAATCACACTGAACCCAGTTCATATCTGGGATATAACTGAAAATCACATTGAACCCAGTTCATATCTGGGATATAACTGAAAATCACACTGAACCCAGTTCATATCTGAGATATAACTGAATAAACCACTGAACCCAGTTCATATCTGGGATATAACTGAAAATCACACTGAACCCAGTTCATATCTGGGATATAACTGAAAATCACACTGAACCCAGTTCATATCTGGGATATAACTGAAAATCACACTGAACCCAGTCCATATCTGAGATATAATTGAATAAACCACCGAACCCAGTTCATATCTGGGATATAACTGAAAATCACACTGAACCCAGTCCATATCTGAGATATAAATGAAAATCACACTGAACCCAGTCCATATCTGGGATATAACTGAAAATCACACTGAACCCAGCCAATATCTGGGATATAACTGAAAATCACACTGAACCCAGTTCATATCTGGGATATAAATGAAAATCACACTGAACCCAGTCCATATCTGGGATATAAATGAAAATCACACTGAACCCAGTTCATATCTGGGATATAACTGAAAATCACACTGAACCCAGTTCATATCTGAGATATAACTGAAAATCACACTGAACCCAGTTCATATCTGGGATATAACTGAAAATCACACTGAACCCAGTCCATATCTGGGATATAACTGAAAATCACACTGAACCCAGTCCATATCTGGGATATAACTGAAAATCACACAAAACCCAGTTCATATCTGGGATATAAATGAAAATCACACTGAACCCAGTCCATATCTGGGATATAACTGAAAATCACACTGAACCCAGTTCATATCTGGGATATAAATGAAAATCACACTGAACCCAGTCCATATCTGGGATATAACTGAAAATCACACTGAACCCAGTTCATATCTGGGATATAAATGAAAATCACACTGAACCCAGTCCATATCTGGGATATAACTGAAAATCACACTGAACCCAGTCCATATCTGGGATATAACTGAAAATCACACTGAACCCAGTTCATATCTGGGATATAACTGAAAATCACACTGAACCCAGTTCATATCTGGGATATAAATGAAAATCACACTGAACCCAGTCCATATCTGGGATATAAATGAAAATCACACTGAACCCAGTTCATATCTGGGATATAACTGAAAATCACACTGAACCCAGTTCATATCTGGGATATAACTGAAAATCACACTGAACCCAGTTCATATCTGGGATATAACTGAAAATCACACTGAACCCAGTTCATATCTGGGATATAACTGAAAATCACACTGAACCCAGTTCATATCTGGGATATAACTGAAAATCACACTGAACCCAGTTCATATCTGGGATATAACTGAAAATCACACTGAACCCAGTTCATATCTGGGATATAACTGAAAATCACACTGAACCCAGTCCATATCTGAGATATAAATGAAAATCACACTGAACCCAGTTCATATCTGGGATATAAATGAAAATCACACTGAACCCAGTTCATATCTGGGATATAACTGAAAATCACACTGAACCCAGTCCATATCTGAGATATAAATGAAAATCACACTGAACCCAGTCCATATCTGAGATATAAATGAAAATCACACTGAACCCAGTCCATATCTGAGATATAAATGAAAATCACACTGAACCCAGTCCATATCTGGGATATAACTGAAAATCACACTGAACCCAGTCCATATCTGAGATATAACTGAAAATCACACTGAATCCAGCCCATATCTGAGATATAAATGAAAATCACACTGAACCCAGTCCATATCTGAGATATAAATGAAAATCACACTGAACCCAGTCCATATCTGAGATATAAATGAAAATCACACTGAACCCAGTCCATATCTGGGATATAACTGAAAATCACACTGAACCCAGTTCATATCTGGGATATAACTGAAAATCACACTGAACCCAGTCCATATCTGAGATATAAATGAAAATCACACTGAACCCAGTCCATATCTGGGATATAACTGAAAATCACACTGAACCCAGTCCATATCTGAGATATAACTGAAAATCACACTGAACCCAGTTCATATCTGGGATATAACTGAAAATCACACTGAACCCAGTTCATATCTGAGATATAACTGAATAAACCACTGAACCCAGTTCATATCTGGGATATAACTGAAAATCACACTGAACCCAGTCCATATCTGAGATATAAATGAAAATCACACTGAACCCAGTCCATATCTGAGATATAAATGAAAATCACACTGAACCCAGTCCATATCTGGGATATAACTGAAAATCACACTGAACCCAGTCCATATCTGAGATATAAATGAAAATCACACTGAACCCAGTCCATATCTGAGATATAAATGAAAATCACACTGAACCCAGTTCATATCTGGGATATAACTGAAAATCACACTGAACCCAGTCCATATTTGAGATATAAATGAAAATCACACTGAACCCAGTCCATATCTGAGATATAAATGAAAATCACACTGAACCCAGTCCATATCTGAGATATAAATGAAAATCACACTGAACCCAGTCCATATCTGAGATATAAATGAAAATCACACTGAACCCAGTCCATATCTGTGATATAACTGAAAATCACACTGAACCCAGTCCATATCTGAGATATAACTGAAAATCACACTGAACCCAGTCCATATCTGTGATATAACTGAAAATCACACTGAACCCAGTCCATATCTGGGATATAACTGAAAATCACACTGAACCCAGTTCATATCTGGGATATAACTGAAAATCACACTGAACCCAGTTCATATCTGAGATATAACTGAATAAACCACTGAACCCAGTTCATATCTGGGATATAACTGAAAATCACACTGAACCCAGTTCATATCTGGGATATAACTGAAAATCACACTGAACCCAGTCCATATCTGAGATATAACTGAATAAACCACTGAACCCAGTTCATATCTGGGATATAACTGAAAATCACACTGAACCCAGTCCATATCTGAGATATAAATGAAAATCACACTGAACCCAGTTCATATCTGGGATATAACTGAAAATCACACTGAACCCAGTCCATATCTGAGATATAAATGAAAATCACACTGAACCCAGTCCATATCTGAGATATAAATGAAAATCACACTGAACCCAGTCCATATCTGAGATATAAATGAAAATCACACTGAACCCAGTCCATATCTGAGATATAAACGAAAATCACACTGAACCCAGTCCATATCTGGGAAATAACTGAAAATCACACTGAACCCAGTTCATATCTGGGATATAACTGAAAATCACACTGAACCCAGTCCATATCTGAGATATAAATGAAAATCACACTGAACCCAGTCCATATCTGGGATATAACTGAAAATCACACTGAACCCAGTCCATATCTGAGATATAACTGAAAATCACACTGAACCCAGTTCATATCTGGGATATAACTGAAAATCACACTGAACCCAGTTCATATCTGAGATATAACTGAATAAACCACTGAACCCAGTTCATATCTGGGATATAACTGAAAATCACACTGAACCCAGTTCATATCTGGGATATAACTGAAAATCACACTGAACCCAGTTCATATCTGGGATATAACTGAAAATCACACTGAACCCAGTCCATATCTGAGATATAACTGAATAAACCACTGAACCCAGTTCATATCTGGGATATAACTGAAAATCACACTGAACCCAGTCCATATCTGAGATATAAATGAAAATCACACTGAACCCAGTCCATATCTGAGATATAACTGAAAATCACACTGAACCCAGTTCATATCTGGGATATAACTGAAAATCACACTGAACCCAGTTCATATCTGAGATATAACTGAATAAACCACTGAACCCAGTTCATATCTGGGATATAACTGAAAATCACACTGAACCCAGTTCATATCTGGGATATAACTGAAAATCACACTGAACCCAGTTCATATCTGAGATATAACTGAAAATCACACTGAACCCAGTTCATATCTGGGATATAACTGAAAATCACACTGAACCCAGTCCATATCTGGGATATAACTGAAAATCACACTGAACCCAGTTCATATCTGGGATATAAATGAAAATCACACTGAACCCAGTCCATATCTGGGATATAACTGAAAATCACACTGAACCCAGTCCATATCTGGGATATAACTGAAAATCACACTGAACCCAGTTCATATCTGGGATATAACTGAAAATCACACTGAACCCAGTTCATATCTGGGATATAATGAAAATCACACTGAACCCAGTCCATATCTGGGATATAAATGAAAATCACACTGAACCCAGTTCATATCTGAGATATAAATGAAAATCACACTGAACCCAGTCCATATCTGGGATATAACTGAAAATCACACTGAACCCAGTTCATATCTGGGATATAACTGAAAATCACACTGAACCCAGTCCATATCTGAGATATAAATGAAAATCACACTGAACCCAGTCTATATCTGGGATATAACTGAAAATCACACTGAACCCAGTCCATATCTGGGATATAAATGAAAATCACACTGAACCCAGTCCATATCTGAGATATAAATGAAAATCACACTGAACCCAGTTCATATCTGAGATATAAATGAAAATCACACTGAACCCAGTCCATATCTGAGATATAAATGAAAATCACACTGAACCCAGTTCATATCTGGGATATAACTGAAAATCACACTGAACCCAGTTCATATCTGGGATATAACTGAAAATCACACTGAACCCAGTCCACATCTGGGATATAAATGAAAATCACACTGAACCCAGTTCATATCTGGGATATAACTGAAAATCACATTGAACCCAGTTCATATCTGGGATATAACTGAAAATCACACTGAACCCAGTTCATATCTGAGATATAACTGAATAAACCACTGAACCCAGTTCATATCTGGGATATAACTGAAAATCACACTGAACCCAGTTCATATCTGGGATATAACTGAAAATCACACTGAACCCAGTTCATATCTGGGATATAACTGAAAATCACACTGAACCCAGTCCATATCTGAGATATAATTGAATAAACCACCGAACCCAGTTCATATCTGGGATATAACTGAAAATCACACTGAACCCAGTCCATATCTGAGATATAAATGAAAATCACACTGAACCCAGTCCATATCTGGGATATAACTGAAAATCACACTGAACCCAGCCAATATCTGGGATATAACTGAAAATCACACTGAACCCAGTTCATATCTGGGATATAAATGAAAATCACACTGAACCCAGTCCATATCTGGGATATAAATGAAAATCACACTGAACCCAGTTCATATCTGGGATATAACTGAAAATCACACTGAACCCAGTTCATATCTGAGATATAACTGAAAATCACACTGAACCCAGTTCATATCTGGGATATAACTGAAAATCACACTGAACCCAGTCCATATCTGGGATATAACTGAAAATCACACTGAACCCAGTCCATATCTGGGATATAACTGAAAATCACACAAAACCCAGTTCATATCTGGGATATAAATGAAAATCACACTGAACCCAGTCCATATCTGGGATATAACTGAAAATCACACTGAACCCAGTTCATATCTGGGATATAACTGAAAATCACACTGAACCCAGTCCATATCTGAGATATAAATGAAAATCACACTGAACCCAGTCTATATCTGGGATATAACTGAAAATCACACTGAACCCAGTCCATATCTGGGATATAACTGAAAATCACACTGAACCCAGTCCATATCTGAGATATAACTGAAAATCACACTGAACCCAGTTCATATCTGGGATATAACTGAAAATCACACTGAACCCAGTCCATATCTGAGATATAAATGAAAATCACACTGAACCCAGTCCATATCTGGGATATAACTGAAAATCACACTGAACCCAGTCCATATCTGAGATATAACTGAAAATCACACTGAACCCAGTTCATATCTGGGATATAACTGAAAATCACACTGAACCCAGTTCATATCTGAGATATAACTGAATAAACCACTGAACCCAGTTCATATCTGGGATATAACTGAAAATCACACTGAACCCAGTTCATATCTGGGATATAACTGAAAATCACACTGAACCCAGTTCATATCTGGGATATAACTGAAAATCACACTGAACCCAGTCCATATCTGAGATATAACTGAATAAACCACTGAACCCAGTTCATATCTGGGATATAACTGAAAATCACACTGAACCCAGTCCATATCTGAGATATAAATGAAAATCACACTGAACCCAGTCCATATCTGAGATATAACTGAAAATCACACTGAACCCAGTTCATATCTGGGATATAACTGAAAATCACACTGAACCCAGTTCATATCTGAGATATAACTGAATAAACCACTGAACCCAGTTCATATCTGGGATATAACTGAAAATCACACTGAACCCAGTTCATATCTGGGATATAACTGAAAATCACACTGAACCCAGTTCATATCTGAGATATAACTGAAAATCACACTGAACCCAGTTCATATCTGGGATATAACTGAAAATCACACTGAACCCAGTCCATATCTGGGATATAACTGAAAATCACACTGAACCCAGTTCATATCTGGGATATAAATGAAAATCACACTGAACCCAGTCCATATCTGGGATATAACTGAAAATCACACTGAACCCAGTCCATATCTGGGATATAACTGAAAATCACACTGAACCCAGTTCATATCTGGGATATAACTGAAAATCACACTGAACCCAGTTCATATCTGGGATATAAATGAAAATCACACTGAACCCAGTCCATATCTGGGATATAAATGAAAATCACACTGAACCCAGTTCATATCTGAGATATAAATGAAAATCACACTGAACCCAGTCCATATCTGGGATATAACTGAAAATCACACTGAACCCAGTTCATATCTGGGATATAACTGAAAATCACACTGAACCCAGTCCATATCTGAGATATAAATGAAAATCACACTGAACCCAGTCTATATCTGGGATATAACTGAAAATCACACTGAACCCAGTCCATATCTGGGATATAAATGAAAATCACACTGAACCCAGTCCATATCTGAGATATAAATGAAAATCACACTGAACCCAGTTCATATCTGAGATATAAATGAAAATCACACTGAACCCAGTCCATATCTGAGATATAAATGAAAATCACACTGAACCCAGTTCATATCTGGGATATAACTGAAAATCACACTGAACCCAGTTCATATCTGGGATATAACTGAAAATCACACTGAACCCAGTCCACATCTGGGATATAAATGAAAATCACACTGAACCCAGTTCATATCTGGGATATAACTGAAAATCACATTGAACCCAGTTCATATCTGGGATATAACTGAAAATCACACTGAACCCAGTTCATATCTGAGATATAACTGAATAAACCACTGAACCCAGTTCATATCTGGGATATAACTGAAAATCACACTGAACCCAGTTCATATCTGGGATATAACTGAAAATCACACTGAACCCAGTTCATATCTGGGATATAACTGAAAATCACACTGAACCCAGTCCATATCTGAGATATAATTGAATAAACCACCGAACCCAGTTCATATCTGGGATATAACTGAAAATCACACTGAACCCAGTCCATATCTGAGATATAAATGAAAATCACACTGAACCCAGTCCATATCTGGGATATAACTGAAAATCACACTGAACCCAGCCAATATCTGGGATATAACTGAAAATCACACTGAACCCAGTTCATATCTGGGATATAAATGAAAATCACACTGAACCCAGTCCATATCTGGGATATAAATGAAAATCACACTGAACCCAGTTCATATCTGGGATATAACTGAAAATCACACTGAACCCAGTTCATATCTGAGATATAACTGAAAATCACACTGAACCCAGTTCATATCTGGGATATAACTGAAAATCACACTGAACCCAGTCCATATCTGGGATATAACTGAAAATCACACTGAACCCAGTCCATATCTGGGATATAACTGAAAATCACACAAAACCCAGTTCATATCTGGGATATAAATGAAAATCACACTGAACCCAGTCCATATCTGGGATATAACTGAAAATCACACTGAACCCAGTTCATATCTGGGATATAAATGAAAATCACACTGAACCCAGTCCATATCTGGGATATAACTGAAAATCACACTGAACCCAGTTCATATCTGGGATATAAATGAAAATCACACTGAACCCAGTCCATATCTGGGATATAACTGAAAATCACACTGAACCCAGTCCATATCTGGGATATAACTGAAAATCACACTGAACCCAGTTCATATCTGGGATATAACTGAAAATCACACTGAACCCAGTTCATATCTGGGATATAAATGAAAATCACACTGAACCCAGTCCATATCTGGGATATAAATGAAAATCACACTGAACCCAGTTCATATCTGAGATATAAATGAAAATCACACTGAACCCAGTCCATATCTGGGATATAACTGAAAATCACACTGATCCCAGTTCATATCTGGGATATAACTGAAAATCACACTGAACCCAGTCCATATCTGAGATATAAATGAAAATCACACTGAACCCAGTCTATATCTGGGATATAACTGAAAATCACACTGAACCCAGTCCATATCTGAGATATAAATGAAAATCACACTGAACCCAGTCCATATCTGAGATATAAATGAAAATCACACTGAACCCAGTTCATATCTGAGATATAAATGAAAATCACACTGAACCCAGTCCATATCTGAGATATAAATGAAAATCACACTGAACCCAGTTCATATCTGGGATATAACTGAAAATCACACTGAACCCAGTTCATATCTGGGATATAACTGAAAATCACACTGAACCCAGTCCACATCTGGGATATAAATGAAAATCACACTGAACCCAGTTCATATCTGGGATATAACTGAAAATCACACTGAACCCAGTTCATATCTGGGATATAACTGAAAATCACACTGAACCCAGTTCATATCTGGGATATAACTGAAAATCACACTGAACCCAGTCCATATCTGAGATATAACTGAAAATCACACTGAACCCAGTTCATATCTGGGATATAACTGAAAATCACACTGAACCCAGTTCATATCTGGGATATAAATGAAAATCACACTGAACCCAGTTCATATCTGGGATATAACTGAAAATCACACTGAACCCAGTTCATATCTGAGATATAACTGAAAATCACACTGAACCCAGTCCATATCTGAGATATAACTGAAAATCACACTGAACCCAGTTCATATCTGGGATATAACTGAAAATCACACTGAACCCAGTTCATATCTGGGATATAACTGAAAATCACACTGAACCCAGTTCATATCTGAGATATAACTGAAAATCACACTGAACCCAGTTCATATCTGGGATATAAATGAAAATCACACTGAACCCAGTTCATATCTGAGATATAACTGAAAATCACACTGAACCCAGTTCATATCTGGGATATAACTGAAAATCACACTGAACCCAGTTCATATCTGGGATATAACTGAAAATCACACTGAACCCAGTTCATATCTGGGATATAAATGAAAATCACACTGAACCCAGTCCACATCTGGGATATAAATGAAAATCACACTGAACCCAGTCCACATCTGGGATATAAATGAAAATCACACTGAACCCAGTTCATATCTGGGATATAAATGAAAATCACACTGAACCCAGTTCATATCTGGGATATAACTGAAAATCACACTGAACCCAGTTCATATCTGGGATATAAATGAAAATCACACTGAACCCAGTTCATATCTGGGATATAAATGAAAATCACACTGAACCCAGTCCATATCTGAGATATAACTGAAAATCACACTGAACCCAGTCCATATCTGAGATATAACTGAAAATCACACTGAACCCAGTCCATATCTGAGATATAAATGAAAATCACACTGAACCCAGTCCACATCTGGGATATAAATGAAAATCACACTGAACCCAGTTCATATCTGGGATATAACTGAAAATCACACTGAACCCAGTTCATATCTGGGATATAACTGAAAATCACACTGAACCCAGTTCATATCTGGGATATAAATGAAAATCACACTGAACCCAGTCCATATCTGGGATATAACTGAAAATCACACTGAACCCAGCCAATATTTGGGATGTAACTGAATAAACATAGAACATAGAACAGTACAGCACAGTACAGGCCCTTCGGCCCACAATGTTGTGCCGAACATTTAACCTACTCTAAGATCAAACTACCTACATACCCTTCATTCTACTATCATCCATGTACCTATCCAAGAGTCGCTTAAGTGCCCCAAATGTATCTGCTTCTCTACCACTGCTGGCAGTGCATTCCACGCACCCACCACTCTCTGTGTAAAGAACCTACCTCTGACATCTCCCCGAAACCTTCCTCCAATCACCTTAAAATTATGCCCCCTGGTGATAGCCCTTTCCACCCTGGGAAAAATTCTCTGACTATCCACTCTATCTATGCCTCTCATCATCTTGTACCCCTCTATCAAGTCACCTCTCATCCTTCTACGCTCCAATGAGAAAAGCCCTAGCTCCCTCAATCTTTCTTCGTAGGACATGCCCTCCAGTCCAGGCAGCATTCTGGTAAATCTCCTCTGCACCCTCTCTAAAGCTTCCACATCCTTCCTATAATGAGGCGACCAGAACTGAACACAATATTCCAAGTGTGGTCTAACCAGGGCCTTATAGAGCTGCAGCATAACCTCGCGGCTCTTAAACTCAATTCCCCTGTTAATGAAAGCCAACACACCATACGCCTTCTTAACAACCCTATCAACTTGGGTGACAACTTTGAGCGATCTATGGACATGGACCCCAATATCCCTCTGTTCCTCCACACTACCAAGAATTCTGTCTTTAAGCCTGTATTCTGCATTCAAATTTGACCTTCCGAAATGAATCGCTTCACACTTTTCCAGGTTGAACTCCATCTGCCACTTCTCAGCCCAGCTCTGCATCCTGTCAATGTCCCGTTGAAACCTAGAACAACCTTCCACACTATCCACAACTCCAGCAACCTTCGTGTCATCAGCAAACTTGCTAACCCAGCCTTCCACATCCTCATCCAAGTCATTGATAAAAATCACAAAGAGCAGAGGTCCCAGAACGGATCCTTGTGGAACACCACTGGTCACCGAGCTCCATCCTGAATACTTTCCATCTACTACCACCCTCTGACTTCGATGAGCCAGCCAATTTTGTATCCAGACAGCCAGCTTTCCCTGAATCCCATGCCTCCTTACTTTCTGAATGAGCCTACCATGGGGAACCTTATCAAACGCCTTGCTAAAATCCAAATACACCACATCCACTGCTCTTCCTTCATCAATGTGTTTTGTCACATCTTCAAAGAATTCAATAAGGCTTGTGAGGCATGACCTGCCCCTCACAACGCCATGCTGGCTGTCTCTAATCAAATCATGCTTTTCCAAATAATCATAAATCCTGTCTCTCAGAATCCTCTCCAATAATTTACCCACTACCGACGTAAGACTGACTGGTCTATAATTCCCAGGGTTATCCCTATTCCCTTTCTTGAACAAGGGAACAACATTTGCCACCCTCCAATCATCCGGTACTACTCCAGTGGACAGTGAGGATGCAAAGATCATCGCCAAAGGCGCAGCAATCTCTTCCCTCGCTTCCAGTAATATCCTTGGGTATATCCCGTCTGGCCCCGGGGACTTATCTGTCCTCATATCATTCAAACTTTCCAGTACATCCTCCCTCTTAACCTCAACTTGTTCAAGCATATCAGCCTGTTCCACGCTGTCCTCACAAACGACCAGGTCCCTCTCACTAGTGAATACTGAAGCAAAGTATACATTTCGGACCTCCCCTACCTCCTCCGACTCCAGGCACAAGTTCCCTCCACTATCCCTGATCGGCCCTACCCTCACTCTGGCCATCCTCTTGTTCCTCACATAAGTGTAGAACGCCTTGGGATTTTCCTTAATCCTACCCGCCAAGACTTTTTCATGTCCCCTTCTAGCTTTCCTAAATCCATTCTTCAGTTCCTTCCTGGCTACCTTGTAACCCTCTAGAGCCCTGTCTGATCCTTGCTTCCTCAACCTTAAGTAAGCTGAGATCTAACTGGATAAACCACTGAACCCAGTCCATATCTGGGATATAACTGAATAAACCATTGAACTCAGTCCATATCTGAGATATAACTGAAAATCACACTGAACCCAGTCCATATCTGGGATATAACTGAATAAGCCACTGAACCCAGTCCATATCTGGGATGTAACTGAAAATCACACTGAACTCAGTCCATATCTGGGACCTTCTTTGGCCTCCTTGTCTTAAGAGGCAATGTGTAAGCACCTAGAGGTGGTCAGTGGTTTGTGAAGTAGCACCTGGAGTGGCTATAAAGGCCAATTCTACAGTGACAGACTCTTCCACAGGAGCTGCAGATAAAATTGGTTGTCGGGGCTGTTACACAGTTGGCTCTCTCCTTGCACTTCTGTCTTTTTTCCTGCCAACTGCTTAGTTTAGTTTAGAGATACAGCACTGAAACAGGCCCTTCGGCCCACCGAGTCTGTGCCGACCATCAACCACCCATTTATACTAATCCTACACGAATCCCATATTCCAATAACATCCCCACCGGTCCCTATATATTTCCCTACCTCCTACCTAAACTAGGGGCAATTTATAATGGCCAATTAACCTATCAACCTGCAAGTCTTTGGCATGTGGGAGGTAACCGGAGCACCCGGAGGAAACCCACGCAGACACAGGGAGAACTTGCAAACTCCGCACAGGCAGTACCCAGAATCGAACCCGGGTCCCTGGAGCTGTGAGGCTGCAGTGCTAATCACTGCGCCACTGTGCCGCCCTAAGTCTCTTCGACCGCCATTCTTTAGCCCCGCCTTTATGGCTGTCTGCCGGCTCTGGCGATCACTGGCAACTGACTCCCACGACTTGTGGTCAATGGCACAGGACTTCATGTCGCATTTGCAGACGCCATAAAGCGGAGATAGGGACAGCCGGTGGGTCTGATACCAGTGACGAGCTTGCTGTACACTGTGTTCTTGGGGATCCTGCCATCTTCCATGCGGCTCACATGGCCAAGCCATCTCAAGTGCTGCTGGCTCAGTAAGGTGTATATGCTGGGGATGTTGGCCGCCTCGAGGACTTCTGTGTTGGAGACACGGTCCTGCCACCTGATGCCAAGGATTCTCCGGAGACAGCGAAGATGGAATGAGTTGAGACGTCGCTCTTGGCTGACATACGTTGTCCAGGCCTCGCTGCCATAGAGCAAGGTACTGAGGACACAGGCTTGATACACTTGGACTTTTGTGTTCCGTGTCAGTGCGCCAGTTTCCCACAACCTCTTGGCCAGTCTGGACATAGCAGTGGAAGCCTTTCCCATGCACTTGTTGATTTCTGTAAGGACAGACAGGTTACTGGTGATAGTTGAGCCGAGGTAGGTGAACTCTTGAACCACTTCCAGCGCATGGTCGCCGATATTGATGGATGGAGCATTTCTGACATCCTGTCCCATAATGTTCGTTTTCTTGAGGCTGATAGTTAAGCCGAATTCGTTACAGACAGCTGCAATCCTGTCGATGACATTCTGCAGACACTCTTCAGTGTGAGATGTTAATGCAGCATCGTCAGCAAAGAGGAGTTCCCTGATGAGGACTTTCCGTACTTTGGTCTTCGCTCTTAGACGGGCAAGGTTGAACAACCTGCCATCTGATCTTGTGTGGAGGAAAATTCCTTCTTCTGAAGACTTGAACGCATGTGAGAGCAGCAGTGAGAAGATCCCAAACAGTGTAGGTGCGAGAACACAGCCCTGTTTCACGCCACTCAGGATAGGAAAGGGGTCTGATGAGGCACCGCTATGCTGAATTGTGCCTTTCATATTGTCATGGAATGAGGTGATGATACTTAGTAGCTTTGGTGAACATCCGATCTTTGCTGGTAGTCTGAAGAGACCACGTCTGCTGACGAGGTCAAAGGCTTTGCTGAGATCAATGAAAGCAACGTAGAAAAGTTATATATGGGATAAAACTGAATAAACCACTGAACCCAGTCCATATATAGGATATAGCTGAAAATCACACTGAACTCAGTTCATCATTGGGGTCCAACTGAATAACCAACTGAACTCAATCCATATATACAATGTTTTTTTTTAATTCATTCATGGGATGTGGGTATCGCTGGGCAGGCCAGCATTTATTGCCCATCCCTAATTGCCCTTGAGAAAGTAGTGGTGAGCTGCCTTCTTGAACCGCTGCAGTCCATGTGGGGTAGGCACACCCACAGTGCTGTTAGGAAGGGAGTTCCAGGATTTTGTAACTGAATATCCCACTGAACCCAGTCCATAATTAGGATATAAATGAATAACCCACTGAACCCAGCCCATAAGAAGTCATTCAAGTGGCAGAAGTGAAAAGGAATGTGGTAGTGAATGGGGACTGTATGGTCAGGGGGGATAAATACTGTTCTCAGCAGCTGCGACCAGCATTTCCTTAGGTTGTGTTACCAGCCTCTTTGCCTGTGTTAAGGAAATCTCCTCACGGCCGGAGACAAACTTGGAATGAGAGGGGGAGGATCCAGATGTCGTGGTCCACGTAGGGATCAATGGCATAGGTAATACTAAGAATGATGTTCTGCCGTGAGAGTCTGGAGTTCAGGTGAAGGGAGATTTAGAAATCTAAAGATAAAAGTCAACACATTGGTGCAGTGTCCTTTCTTGTCCCACTCTGCTTGTTTCTACCCAAATTGGTACAGAGTTTAATGGGAATGATGTATCAATAAATAAGGTCCAAGTAAGTAATAGCAGTAAAGAAAATTGAAGACTCTTTAACTGAATGGGCAAAGCATTCATAATAAGATAGATGAACAAGTGGCACAAATAGAGATGTATGGTTTAGATCTAATCGCCATTACAAAGACATGGGGCTGAATTTTACACCGCCCCAGCGGGTCGGATGGTGGCGTGGGGGCACCGTAAAATTGAGCTGGAGGCCTACCCGCCCCGCTTCTGCCTCCGGCCAAGTTTATGGCGTCGGGCGGGGGGTGGGAATGGCCCGCCTACCTGAGGCCAATCAAGGCCCTTAAGTGGCCACTGGTCATGGCAGTCAGGCACAGGGTGCCCGATTGAGGGCCGCCCCTGCCTTCCAACCCACCCCTGGGACCCAGGACGCTCCCCTCCCCCCAAACAACCACTCCAGCCTCACCAAGGAAGGACCGATTCCCCCAGGTGAGGCAACCCCTCCTTACCTTCCCTTCTGGATCCATGGCGTCGGCCGGGCTGCAATCCCAGCAGTGGCCACTGCTCCCGGAGGCGCTGCTATGAGTAAGAGCTGCCAGCCCGTTGATTGGCCGACAGCTCAATAAGGTGGGACCTCCTCCCTCAAGCAGGTGGAAGTCCCACCTTGGGACAATTAGAGCCTGGGGACCCGTAAAAATGCGGGACGGATCCCCGTGCTAGGCGGAAGCGGGCTCACCACCAACTTCCACGTCGGTGGCGAATTCCCGTCCGCCTAAGGTAAAATCCAGCCCATGGTTACAAGGTAACAAAGGTTGGGAAATAGGTATTCCAGGGTGCACAACATTTCGAACAGACAAGCAGACAGAATGGGAAAAGAGGAGGTCAACCCTGTTAATAAACGATGAAATAAAGACAGTAGCGAGAAAGGATCTCAGCTCAGAACATCAGGATGTAGATTCTGAATAACAAGGGTCAGAAAACATTGGTGGCAGTAGTTTATAAGCCCCCTAATAGTAGTTATACCATTAGAGTATTAAGCAAAAAGTAATTGGAGCTTGGAACAAAAGGAAATCTAACAATTGTGGACGGACTTTAAACTTCGTATAGACTGGACCAATCAAATTGCCAAATTCTGGAAGATGAATTTGTAGAATACTTTTGTGATAGTTTCCTGGAGCAATACATTGTGGAGCCAACAAGCAGTAAACCAATTTTCGATCTAGTATTGTGCAATGCGGCAGGATTAATTAGTAATCTCACAGGAAAAGACCCACTGGGAATAAATGATCAGAAAACAATTGAATTCCATACTAAGTATGAAAGGAACATACTCCAGTCCAGAACAAGAATCTTAAACTGCAATAAAGCCAATTACACAGGTATGAGGACAGAGCTGGCTCAGGTTGTTTGGGTAAATAGACTAAAAGGTATTGTGATAAATAAACATTGGGAAAGTTTGAAGAAACCACTCAAAATGTTTAACAAAAATACATTTGAGTATTGCCGAAAATAGAGACCTTTTGTCGAAGCTTTCGTCTTACACTCATCAGGACAATTCGCAAGAATAACCAATGTAAGAGAAACAACAAATTTATACTGTATGAGAAGAGAGTGCTGATTGGTTGGCAAGCGGACTCTGATTGGTAGAGGCGTTGCCATGGAGAATGCACCAGTTTATGGTGACTGACAGTTAAATGCTAAGCTTTGTTTGAAATTTAAACCAGGCAGCTTGAAACTGATTGTTCAAGGCATTGCCCTGAGGAATGAACCAGCGAATGGCAGTCATTTATTTTGTTTAGCTGAAACAGATGCAATGCATGTACATATTCTTTCTATCTGCAAAGAACAGGGCCCTGTGTATTAACATATGTAGCTTCCAGGACGTGCAAATGAATCACACTGTGAGCCCGACTGACAATCTTAAATTGGTTTTCAGCGTAATTATTAGCACACTGATGATTATTTAGCAAATGTTGTCCAATCGTGGAATGACATCTAGTGTTGGACACTGTGTTTTGAGTTTTGCAAATACAGGTTGGTTGGGTACGACCTGTACCTTGCCCACTGTGAACAGCAGAAGGGACATGTTGTTTGATACGATCTGCCAGTCTTTGGGATGTTCTGTCCGACCAAGCAACTAAAAATATATTCCATTAAAAATCAGCAAGAAAGTTCCATCCATAGCTTACTAAGGAAGTTAAGGATAGTATTAGATTAAAAGAAGAGGCTTATAGTGTGGCAAAGAGTAGTAGTACGCCTGAGGATTGGGTGCATTTAAAAACCAACAAAGAGCCACCAAAATGTTGATAAAAAGGGCAAAAACAGAATGAGAGTATACTAGCCAGGAATATAAAAACAGATTGTAGGAGCTTTTGCAAGAAAATAAAAAGGAGGGGAGTAGCTAAAATAAACATTGGCCCCTTAGAGACAGAGACAAGAGAAATTATCATGGGGAATGAGGAAATGGCAGAGACATTGAACAAATATTTTGTGTCTGCCTTCACAGTAGAAGACTCAAATTACATACTAGAAATAGAGGGTAACCAAAGCGCTAATAAGAGTGAGGAATTTAAGGTAATTAATATCAGCAGAGAAAAAAATTGGAGAAACTTAATGGACTAAAATCCAACATACCCCTGGACCAGATGGCCGACATCCTAAGGTTCTAAAAGGGGTCGCTGCAGAGATAGGGGATGCGCTGGTTATGATTTTCCAAAATTCCCTGGATTCTAGAATGGTCCCAGTGGATTGACGTTAACAAATGCAACACTGCTAATCAAGAAACGAGGGAGAGAGAAAATGCGGAACTACAGGCCAGGTCGCCTGACATTGATCATTGGGAAAATGCTGGAACCAATTATTAAAGAAGTCTTAACAATGCGTTTTGAAAGTCACAGTATAATCAAAGTCAACATGGTTTTATGAAAAGGAAATAGTGTTTGAAAAATTTATTAGAGTTTTTTGAGGATGTAACTAATAGGATAGATAAAGGGGAAACCAGTAGATGTATTCTTGGATTTCCAAAAGGCATTTGATAAGGTGCCACACAGAAGGTTAATGCGCAAGATAAGGGCTCATGGAGTTGGTATTAATGTATTAGCATGGATAGAGGTTTACCCTAACAGACAGGAAGCAGAGAGTAGGGGTAAATAGGACATTTTCAAATTGGTAGGGTGTGACTAATGGTCTGCTGCAAGGATCAGTGTTGGGGTCTCAGCTATTTACAATCAATATTAATGACTTAGAGGAAGAGATTGAGAGTAATGGATCTAAGTTTGCTGAGGATACAAAGCTAGGTGGGAATGTTAACTGTGAGGACAACACAAAGTAGCTGCAGAGAGATATAGACAGGCTAAATGAGTGGGCAGCAAGCTGGCAGATGGAGTATAATGTGGGAAAGTGTAAGGTTATTCACTTCGGTAGTAAGAATAGAAAAGCAGAATATTTTTAAAAGGCGTGAAACTTGTAAATGACGATGTTCAGAGGGACTTGGGTGTACTTGTACGAGGAACACAAAGAGGTAACATGCAGGTACAACAAGCAATTAGGAAAGCAAATGGCATGTTGGACTTTATTGCAAGGGGATTTATTTATTTATTTAGAGATACAGCACTGAAACAGGCCCTTCGGCCCACCGAGTCTGTGCCGACCAACAACCACCCATTTATACGAACGCTACAGTAATCCCATACTCCCTATCACCTCCCTCCACTAGGGGCAATTTACAACGGCCAATTTACCTATCACCTGCAAGTCTTTGGATGTGGGAGCAAACCGGAGCACCCGGCGAAAACCCACGCAAACACAGGGAGAACTTGCAAACTGCGCACAGGCAGTACCCAGAATCGAACCCGGATCCCTGGAGCTGTGAGGCTGCGGTGCTAACCACTGCGCCACTGTTCTTGGAGTACAAGAATAAAGAAGTCTTATGACAATTGTACAGGGATTTGGTGAGACCACACCTGGAATACTGTGTGCAGTTTTGGCCTCCATATTTAAGGAAGAATATACTTGCTTCAAAGGTGGTCGAGCAAAGGTTCAGTATTTTGGGTAAAAGCTGGGATGAAAAGCTGGGCACAGTGCTGCAGAGTGTGTGGAGGCAGAATGGGACACTGTGTCCTTGTAACAGGACCTTGATCTGCTTGAAGACTTGAGTCGTTTTTGCTGACTGGAGATTGAGGTTCGGTGGATGGAATCCAGCACGGCAGAGAATGAAGACTGAACATCTCTGAACCCTGATTCGACTGTGGCCAGGCTCATTAACCAGAATGGACAACTGGTGTTGTGCGACAATACAAACAGCATTTACAGCACAGAAATGGGCCATTCGGCCCAACTGCTTGATACATGGGGCGCCACACAATGCGATCAGGTTGGGGAAATGAGGCGAGGAGCTGAATCGCCGTTTTACAGCATGGTGGTCAAGAGTATGTCCAGGAAGAAGAAATATCTTGTAACTGTGGCTCCATATAAGAGATTGGGGAATGAATGAGCTGAATTGTTGTACGCTGTAGTGAGGTGAGTGGATTATCGCCAACCTCACACAACTTTCTGTCACAATTTTCTGGTTTCACTTAATATTGAAACTTGAGCATATTCAGAATTAACACCAGTGAACTCAGCAGAATTGGAAACTTTTTGGAGAGAGGCGATTGAGTAATTGAGTAACCCAGTGCATATCTGTCATATAACTGGAAATAACCCACTGAACCCAGTCCATATCTATCATATAACTGGAAATAACCCACTGAAACCAGTCCATATCTATCATATAACTGGAAATAACCCACTGAACCCAGTGCATATCTGTCATATAACTGGAAATAACCCACTGAACCCAGTCCATATCTATCATATAACTGGAAATAACCCACTGAACCCAGTCCATATCTGTCATATAACAGAATAACCCACTGAAACCAGTCCATATCTGTCATATAAATGACAGTGAAATAAATGAAGGGGAACTAGTAAATAAGGCCAGTAAGACTAAGAAAAAGAGCAGGCAGGGAGATGTTGCGGAGAACAGCAGGACTGGTGGTCTGAAGTGCATTTGTTTCAATGCGAGAAGTATAACAGGTAAGGCAGATGAACTTAGAGCTTGTATTAGGACTTGGAAATATGATGTTGTTGCTATTACAGAGACTTGGTTGAGGAAAGGACAGGATTGGCAGCTAAATGTTACAGGATTTAGAAGCTTCAGGCGGGATAGAGGGGGATGTAAAAGGGGTGGGGGAGTTGCATTACTTGTGAAGGAGAATATCACAGCTGTACTGCAGGAGGACACCTCGGAGGGGTCGTGCAGTGAGGCAATATGGGTGGAGCTCAGGAATAGGAAGGGTGCAGTCACGATGTTGGGGGTTTTCTACAGGCCTCCCAACAGCCAGCGGGAGGTAGAGGAGCAGATATGTAGACAGATTTTGGAAAGATGTAAAGGAACAGGGTTGTAGTGGTGGGTGATTTTAACTTCCCCTATATTGACTGGGACTCACTTAGTGCTAGGGGCTTGGATGGGGCAGAATTTGTAAGGAGCATCCAGGAGGGCTTCTTGAAACAATACGTAGATAGTCCAATTAGGGATGGGGCCATACTGGACCTGGTATTGGGGAATGAGCCTGGCCAGGTGGTCGAAGTTTCAGTAGGGGAGCATTTCGGGAACAGTGACCATGATTCCATAAGTTTTAAGGTACTTGTGGATAAGGATAAGAGTAGTCCTCGGGTGAAGGTGCTAAATTGGGGGAAGGCTAATTATAACAATATTAGGCAGGAACTGAATAATTTAGATTGGGGGCGGCTGTTTGAGGGTAAATCAACATCTGACAAGTGGGAGTCTTTCAAACGTCAGTTGATTAGAATCCAGGACCAGCATGTTCCTGTGAGGAAGATGGATAAGTTTGGCAAGTTTCGGGAACCTTGGATAACGCGGGATATTGTGAGCCTAGTCAAAAAGGAAAAGGAAGCATTCGTAAGGGCTGGAAGGCTAGGAACAGACGAATCCCTTGAGGAATATGAAGACAGTAGGAACGAACTTAAGCAAGGAGTCAGGAGGGCTAAAAGGGGTTATGAGAAGTCATTGGCAAACAGGATTAAGGAAAATCCCAAGGCTTTTTATACGTATATAAAGAGCAAGAGGGTAACCAGGGAAAGGGTTGGCCCACTCAAGGACAGAGAAGGGAATCTATGTGTGGAGCCAGAGGAAATGGGCAAGGTACTAAATGAGTACTTTGCATCAGTATTCACCAAGGAGAAGGACTTGGTGGATGATGAGCCGAGGGAAGGGAGTGTAGATAGTCTCAGTCATCTCATTATCAAAAAGGAGGAGGTGTTGGGTGTCTTGCAAAGCATTAAGGTTGATAAGTCCCCAGGGCCTGATGGGATCTACCCCAGAATACTGAGGGAGGCAAGAGAAGAAATTGCTGGGGCCTTGACAGAAATCTTTGCATCCTCATTGGCTACAGGTGAGGTCCTAGAGGACTGGAGAATAGCCAATGTTGTTCCTTTGTTTAAGAAGGGTAGCAAGGATAATCCAGGAAATTATAGACCGGTGAGCCTTACGTCAGTGGTAGGGAAATTATGAGAGAGGATTCTTCGGGACAGGATTTACTCCCATTTGGAAACAAATGGACTTATTAGCGAGATGCAGCATGGTTTTGTGAAGGGGAGGTCGTGTCTCACTAATTTGATTGAGTTTTTTGAGGAAGTGACAAAGATGATTGATGAAGGAAGGGCAGTGGATGTTATCTGTATGGACTTCAGTAAAGCCTTTGACAAGGTTCCTCATGGCAGACTGATACAAAAGGTGAAGTCACATGGGATCAGAGGGGAGCTGACAAGATGGATACAGAACTGGCGCGGTCATAGAAGACAGAGGGTAGCAGTGGAAGGGTGCTTTTCTGAATGGAGGGATGTGACTAGTGGTGTTCCGCAGGGATCAGTGCTGGGATCTTTGCTCTTTGTAGTATATATAAATGATTTGGAGGAAAATGTAGCTGGTCTGATTAGTAAGTTTGCGGACGACACAAAGGTTGGTGGAGTTGCGGACAGTGATGAGGATTGTCAGAGGATACAGCAGGATATAGATCGGTTGGAGACTTGGGCGGAGAAATGTCAGATGGAGTTTAATTCGGACAAATGTGAGGTAATGCATTTTGGAAGGTCTAATGCAGGTGGGAAGTATATAGTAAATGGCAGAACCCTTAGGAATATTGACAGGCAGAGAGATCTGGGCGTACAGGTCCACAGGTCACTGAAAGTGGCAAAGCAGGTGGATAAGGTAGTCAAGAAGGCATCCGGCATGCTTGCCTTCATCGGTCGGGGCATAGAGTATAAAAATAGGCAAGTCATGCTGCAGCTGTACAGAACCTTAGTTAGGCAACACTTAGAATATTGCGTGTAATTCTAGTCGCCACACTACCAGAAGGGCGTGGAGGCTTTGTAGAGGGTACAGAAGAGGTTTACCAGGATGTTGCCTGGTCTGGAGGGCATTAGCTATGAGGAGAGGTTGGATAAACTCGGATTGTTTTCACTGGTACGACGGAGGTGGAGGGGCGACACGATAGAGGTTTACAAAGTTATAAGCGGCATGGACAGAGTGGATAGTCAGAAGCTTTTACCCAGGGTGGAAGAGTCAGTTACTAGGGGACATAGGTTTAAGGTGACAGGTGCAAAGTTTAGAGGGGATGTGCGAGGCAAGTTCTTTACAAGGAGGGTGGTGAGTGCCTGGAACTTGTTGCCGGGGGAGGTGGTGGAAGCAGGTACCACAGAGACGTTTAAGAGGCATCTTGACAAATGCATGAATAGGATGGGAATAGAGGGATATGGACCCTGGAAGTGCAGAAGGTTTTAGTTTAGACAGGCATCAAGATTGGCGCAGGCTTGGAGGGCCGAATGGCCTGTTCCTGTGCTGTACTGTTCTTTGTTCTTTTGTTCTTTGTTCTATATAACTGGAAATAACCCAGTGAACCTAATATATATCTGTCATATAACTGGAAATAACCCACTGAACCCTGTACATATCTGTCATATAACTGAAAATAACCCACTGAACCCGGTCCATATCTGTCATATAACTGAAAATAACCCACTGAAGCCAGTCCATATCTGTCATATAACTGGAAATAACCCACTGAACCCAGTCCATATCTGTTATATAACTAGAAATAACCCACTGAATCCAGTCCATATCTGTTATATAACTAGAAATAACCCACTGAATCCAGTACATATGTCATATAACTGAATAACCCACTGAACCCAGTCCATATCTGTCATATAACTAGAAATAACCCACTGAATCCAGTCCATATCTGTTATATAACTAGAAATAACCCACTGAATCCAGTACATATGTCATATAACTGAATAACCCACTGAACCCAGTCCATATCTGTCATATAACTGGAAATAACCCACTGAACCCAGTTCCTATCTGTCATGTAACTGAATAACCCAATGAACACAATCAATAACTTAATGTGGGAGGCATTGATGGGGGAGGCGGTGGCGTAGTGGTGTTGTCACTGGACTAGTAACCCAGAGACCCAGGGTATTGCACTGGGGACATGGGTTCAAATCCCACCACAGCAGAAGGTGGAATTTGAATTCAATTAATAAATCTGGACTTAAAATGCTAGTCTAACGATAGCAATGAAACCATTGTCGATTGTTGTAAAAACCCATTTGGTTCACTAATGTCCTCTAGGGAAGGAAATCTGCTGTCCTTACCTGGTCTGGCCTACATGTGACTCCAGACCCACAGCAATGTGGTTGACTCTTACACGCCCTCTGAAATGGCCTAGAAAGCCACTCAGTTAGGGCAATTAGGGATGGTAATAAATACTGGCCTGGCCAGCGCCGCCCACATCCCATGAATGAATTAAAAAATATGTATATATAACTGAATAACCCACTGAACCCAGTCCATATCTGTCATATAACTGGAAATAACCCACTGAACCCAGTACATATCTGTCATATAATTGGAAATAACCCACTGAACCCGGTCCATATCTGTCAAATAACGGAATAACCCACTGAACCCAGTCCATATCTGTCATATAACTGGAAATAACCCACTGAACCCAGTCCATATCTGTCATATAACTGGAAATAACCCACTGAACCCAGTCCATATCTGTCATATAACTGGAAATAACCCGCTGAACCCAGTCCATATCTGTCATATAACTGGAAATAACCCACTGAACCCAGTCCATATCTGTCATATAACTAGAAATAACCCGCTGAACCCAGTCCATATCTGTCATATAACTGGAAATAACCCACTGAACCCAGTCCATATCTGTCATATAACTGGAAATAACCCACTGAACCCAGTACATATCTGTCATATAATTGGAAATAACCCACTGAACCCGGTCCATATCTGTCAAATAACGGAATAACCCACTGAACCCAGTCCATATCTGTCATATAACTGGAAATAACCCACTGAACCCAGTCCATATCTGTCATATAACTGGAAATAACCCACTGAACCCAGTCCATATCTGTCATATAACTGGAAATAACCCACTGAACCCAGTCCATATCTGTCATATAACTGGAAATAACCCACTGAACCCAGTCCATATCTGTCATATAACTGGAAATAACCCACTGAACCCAGTCCATATCTGTCACATAACTGGAAATAACCCACTGAATCCATCCATATCTGGGATATACCTGAAAAGTCCAATTAACACAATCAATATCTTGGATATAACTGAATAAACCACTGAACCCAGTCCATGTCTGGTATATAAGCAGCTAGGCGCTAAATTAGAAAGCCGAACCACAAAGGTAATAATCTCTGGATTACTGCCTGAACCACAAGAAAATGTGTCTCGGGTAAATAAGATCAGAGAGTCGAATGCATGGCTCAAGGATTTGTGTGGCAGAAAGGGAGCTATTCTGCTGGAATGGGCTTCGCTGAGACCAGTATCCTGGTGAATTGAATAACTATGGCTGGAGAAAGGTGTTTAAACTAAATAGTGGGGGTAGGGTTCATGTGAGGGGAGATTTAGAGAGGTAATGAGAAAGGACAAGGCAATAGTGCAGGGTAACAATACGGGTAATGATAACCAGAGTTTGACAGTGTGCAAACATAAGTGTGCACCAGCAAATATGGTCAGACAGGGAAAAATGGTAAAAAGGCAGAAGTAAAGGCTTTTTGTCTGAATGCATGCAGCATTTGTAACAAGATGGATGAAGTGATTGCACAAATAGAAATAAATGGATATGTTAGCCATTACAGAGCAATGGTTGCAAGGTGACCAAGGGTATTTAACATTTGAGAAGGATGGGAAGAACGGAAAAGGAGGTGGGGTAGCTCTGTGCTCTTTTAATAAAGGATGAGATCAGTACCGTAGTGAGAAATGATCTCTGCTTGGAAGATCAAGATGTAGAATCAGTTTGGGTGGAGATAAGAGAAATAACAAGCCAAATAAGTCACTAGTGGGAGTAGTTTATAGGCTCCCTAATAGTAACCACATTGTAAAACAGAGTATAAATCAAGAAATAATGGGACCCTGTAAGAAAGGTACTGCAATAATCAAGGGTGATTTTAATCTTCATATCGATTGGACTAATCAAATTGGCAAAGATAGCCCTGAGGATGAATTCCTGGAGTGTATTTGGGACAGTTTCTTAGAACAATATGTTCTGGAAGCAACCAGGGAACAGGCTATTTTAGACCTGGCACTGTACAATGAGACAGAATTAATTAATGATCTGATCGTAAAGGATCCTCCAGGCAAGAGTGATCACAACATGATAGAATTTCACATTCAGTCTCAGGGTGAGAAACTTCATTCTGAAGCTAGAGCCTTAAATTTAAATAAAGGCAATTACAAAGTTATGAAGACAGAGTTGGCTACAGTGGACTGGGAAAATAGATGAAAAAGAAACACAGTAGAGAAGCAGTGGCAGATATTTAAGGCGCTATTTCATAATTGTCAACAGAGATACATACCATCGAGAAAGAAAGATTCTACGAGAAGGAATGGGAAGTGAATGTGTAGCTCAAAGATTGGTGTGGGCAGAATGGATTTCGATTCATGGGGCACTGGCATCACTACTGGGGAAAGTGGGAGCTGTACCAGTGGGGTGGTCTTCATCTGAACCTTTCTGGGACCAGTGTTCTGGTGAGTCATATAACTAGGACAGTAGAGAGGGTTTTAAACTAAATAGCGGGGTGTTGGGGGGGGGCGGGGGGCAGGGATCATGTGAGAAAAGATGTGGTGAATTAAAGGATATGTACAAGGCAATAGAGCAAGGTAGCAATAAAGGTAATGATAATCAGAGCGTGGCAGAGTAGGACAGAATATACAAACATTAGAGTGCACCAGCAGATAAGACCATTGTTTTCAAAAATAGTAAAAAGACAGAACTAAAGGCTCTGTGTCTGAATGTGCACAGCATTCAGAACAAAATGGATGAATTGTCAGCACAAATAGAAATAAGTATGTATGGCCTGATAGCCATTACAGAGACATGGCTGCAATGTGATCAAGGCTGGGACCTGAATATTCAAGGGACATTTCAGAAGGACCAGAAGCTCGGAAAAAGTTGCTGGGGTAGCTCTATTAATTAAAGCTGACCTTAGTACAATAGTGAGAGATGACCTGAGTTCTAAAGATCAAGATGTAGAATCAGTTTGGGTAGGGAAAAGAAATAACAAAGGTATGAAGTCACTTGTGGGAGTAGTTTATAGGCCCTCTAGCAGTAGCTACACTGTAGGACAGAGTATACAGGAAGAAATAATGGGAGCTTGTAAGAAAGGTACAGCTATAATCATGGGTGATTTTAATCTACATATAGATTGGATGAATCAGATTGTCAAAGGTAGCCTTGAAGATGAGTTCGCAGATTGTAGTCCGGACAATTTCTTCGAGCAGCACTTTCTACAGCCAACCAGAGAGAAGGCTATTCTAGACCTGGTAATGTGCAATGAGACAGGATTAATTAATGACCTCATAGTAAAGCAGCCTCTAGGCAATAGTGATCATAACACGACTGAATTTCACATTCAGTTTGAGGGTGAGAAGCATGCATCTAAGACCAGTGTTTTAAACTTAAATAAAGGCAATTACTAGGGTATGAAGGCAGAGCTGGCTAAAATGAACTGGGAAATTGGGTTAAAGGAAAGGACAGCAGAAATGCAGTCTTAGATGCACACTTCTCACCCTTAAACTGAATGCGAAATTCAATCATGTTATGATCACTATTGCCTAGAGGCTCCTTGACTATGGGGTCATTAATTAATCCTGTCTCATTGTACATTACCAGGTCCAGAATAGCCTGCTGTCTGGTTGGCTCTAGAATGTGCTGCTCTAAGAAATTGTCCCAACTACAATCTACAAACTCATCTGTAAGGCTACCTTTGATTAAAATCACCCATGATTATAGCTGTACCTTTCTTACAAGCTCCCATTATTTATTCCTGTATACTCTGTCCTACAGTGTAGCTGCTGTCAGAGGGCCTATAAACTACTCCCATAAGTGACTTCATATCTGTGCTATTTCTTTTCCATAGCAGGGTGGCAGACATTTAAGGAGATATTCTATAACACTCAAAGATACATCCAGTGAGAAAGAAAGACTCGATGAGAAGAATGCACCAACTGTGGCTAACTAAGGAAGTTAAGGATATTATCAAATTGAAAGAAAAGGGTACAATTCTGCAAAGATTAGTGATAGGTCAGTAGATTGGATAGAATTTAAAAAACCAACAAAGAATGATGAAAAAATAAGGATGGAGAAATTAGAGCATGAGAGAAAGTTAGCTAGGAATATAAAAAGAGAGAGTAAGAGTTTCTACAAGTACTTAAAAAGGAAAAGAGTAACTAACTTAAGTGTTGGTCCTCTAGCGAGAGTGTCTGGGGAATTAATAATGGGAAATAAGGAAATGGCGGAAGCGTTGAACAGATATTTTTTATCTGTCTTCACTGTAGATAACAGCAATAACATCTTAGAAATACTTATAAAACAAGAGGTGAAAGGGAGGGAGGAACTTCAAACAATTATAATCACCAGGGAAAAGGTACTAAGAAAACTATTAGAACTAAAGGCTGACAAGCCCCCAGGACTTGATGGCCTTCATCCTAGGGTCTTTGATGAGATAACTGCTGAGGTAGTAGATACGTTGGTTGTCATCTTCCAAAATTCCCTAGATTCTAGAAAGGTCTCATCAGATTGGAAAATAGTGAATGTAACTCCTCTATTCAAGAAAGGAGGGGAACAGAAAGCAGGAAACTACAGACCAGTTAACTTAACATCTGTCATCGGGAAAATGCTAAATCTATTATTAAAGAAGTTATAGCAGGGCACTTAGAAATATGGTTTTTGAAAGGGAAATCATGTTTGACTAATTCATTAGAGTTCTCTGAGGAAGTAACAAGCAATGTGGATAAAGGGAAACCTGTAGATGCAGTGTACTTGGATTTCCAAAAGGCATTTGATAAGGTGCCACATCAAAGGTTTCGACACAAAATAGGGGGTAACATATTAGCATGGATACAGGATTGGTTAGCTAACAGGAAGCAGAGATTAGGGATAAATAAGGCATTTTTGGCTTGGCAATCTGTAACAAATGGAGTGCCACAGGAATCAGTGCTGGGGCCTCAACTATTTATAATCTATATCAATGACTTGGATGAAGGGACCAAATGTATGGTAGCTAAATTTGCTGATGATACACAAAGATAGGTAAGAGAGTAAGTTGTGAAGAGGACGTCAAGAGTCTGCAAAGGGATAGAGATAGGTTAAGTGAGTGGGCACAAATTTGGCAGCTGGAGTATAATGTGGGAAAATATGAACTTGCCCACTTTGGTATGAAGAATAGAAAAGCTGTATATTATTTAAATGGAGAGAAATTGCCGAACTCTGCAGGACAGAGGAATCTGGGTGTCCTGGTAGATGATTCACAAAAAGTTAGTATACAGGTACAGCAAGTGATCAGGAAGGAAAATGGAACGCTGTCATTTATTGCAAGGGGAATGGAATATAAAAATAGGGAAGTTTTGCTACAATTGTAAGGAGCGTTGGTGAGACCACATCTGGAGCACTGCATACAGATTTAGTCTCCTTACTTAAGAAAGGATATAATTGCATTAGAAGCATTTGATAGGAAGTTAATTTGACTGATTCCTGTGTGAAGGTTGTGCTTGTATCCGTTGGAGTTTATAAGAATAAGAGGTGATCTTATTGAAAAATATAAGTTTCTGAAGGGACTTGACTGGGTGAATGCTGAAAGGATTAGTGGGCGAGACTAGAACTAGGGGACACAGTTTAAAAATAAGGGGTCTCCCATTTAAGATGGAGATGAGGAGAAATGTTTACTCTCTGAGGGTTGTTAGTCTGTGGAATTATCTTCCCCAGAGAGCAGTGAAGGCAGGGTTATTGAATATTTTCGAATCTGAGTTAGATAAATTCTTGATTGACAAGGGAATCAAAGGGTATAGGGGGCAGACAGGAAAGTAGAGATGAGGCCTGAGTCAGATCAGCTGTGATCTTATCAAATTGTGGAACAGGTTTGAGGGGCCAAATGGCCTCCTTCTGCTCCTAGTGCATATGTTCAGATGTTCATATATGTATGTTCATCAGTGGGTAGCTAAGGAAGTTGCTGGTATCAAATTGAAAAAAAAAGGTGTACAATGTTGTAAAGATTTGTGGTTGGCCAAAAGATTGGGAAAATTTTTGAAACTAGCAGAGGATAACTTTAAAAAAATAAAGAGGGAGAAATTAGAATGAGGATAAACTAGCAAGACATGTAAAAGCAAACAGTTAAGAGCATCTACAAGTATATAAAAAGGAAGAGAGTAACTAAAGTAAACGTTGGTTCCCTTAGAAGATGAGACAAGGGAATTAATAATGGGAAACAAGGAAATGGCAGAGACATTGAACAAGTATTTTGAATCTTTTTTCACAGAAGACACAAAAAAAATCCCAAGAATAATAGAAAATGAAGGGGCAAAAGGGAGGGAGGAACTTAAAACAATCACAATCAAAAGTACGAGGACGAAAGGCTCATAAGTCCCCTGGATCTGATGGTCTGCATCCTGGAATCTTAAAAGAAGAGGCTGCAGAGATAGTGAATGCATTGGTTGTAATCTTCCAAAATTCCCTAGATTCTGGAAAGGTCCCAGCGGACTGGGAAACTGCAAATGTAACACCACTATTCAAGAAAGGAGGGAGATAGAAAGCAGCAAAGAGACTGTAATCCATTATTAAGGAAGTAGTAGCAGGACATTTAGAAAATCATAATACAATCAGGCAGAGTCAACATGGTTTTGTGAAAGGGAAATCGTGTTTGACAAATTTATTAGAGTTCTTTGAGGATGTCACAAAAGGGGTGGATGTAGTGTATTTGGATTTCCAAAAGGCATTCAAAAAGGTGTTACATAAAAGGTTACTGCACAAGATAACAGCTCATGGTATTGGGAGTAACATATTAGCTTTGAATATAGGACTGGCTAACTGACAGGAAACAGAGAGTCGGGATAAATGGGTCATTTTCAGGTTGGAAACTGTAAGTAATGGGGTGCTACAGGGATCAGTGCTGAGGCCTCAACTCTTTACAATCTATATTAATGACAAAGATAGAGTAGGAAAGCAAGTTATGAAAAGGATGCAAAAAGTCTGCAAAAGGATGTAGATAGGTTAAGTGAGTGGTCAGAAATTTGGCAGATGAAGTATAATATGGGAAACTGTGAGGTTGTCCACTTTGGAAGGAAGAATAGAGAAGCAGAATATTATTTACATGGAGAGAGGCTAGAGACTGCTGTGGTACAGAGGGATAAAAACATCAGAACTGACCTGAAACGTTAACTCTGCTTCTCTTGCCACAGATGCCACCAGACCTGCTGAGTATTTGTAGCATTTCTTGTTTTTGTTTCAGATTTCCAGCATCTGCCGTATTTTGGTTTTATTTTAGTGGTAGAGAGGGATCTGAGTGTCTTCATACACAAATCACAAAAAAGTCAGCATGCAGATACAGCAAGTAATTAGAAAGGCAAATGGAATGTTGACCTTTATTGTGAGGGCGGTGGAGAATAAAAGTAGGGACGTTTTGCTACAACTGTACAGGGCATTGGTGAGACCACATCTAGAGTACTGTGTACAGTTTCGGTCGCCTTACTTAAGGAGGAATGGATGTATTTGCATTGGAGGCAGTTCAGGGAAGGTTCACTAGGCTGATTCCTGGGATAAAGGGGTTGTCTTATGATGAAAGGTTCAGCAGATTGGGCCGATAGTCATTGGAGTTTAGAAGAATGAGAGGTGATCTTTTTGAAACATCTCAGATCCTGAGGGGGCTTGACAGGGTAGATGCTGAGAGGACGTTTGCCCTCGTGGGGGAATCTAGAACCAGGGGGCACAGTTTCAAAATAAGGGGTCTCCAAGTAAGACAGAAATGAGGAGGAATTTCTTCTCTCAGAGGGTCGTTCATCTTTGGAATTCTCTTCCCCAGTGAGCAGTGGAGGCTGCGTCACTGAATGTATTCAAGGCTGAGTCAGACAAATATTTGATCCACAAGGTAGTCAAGGGAGATTAACCCGCTAAAACCAGTCCATAAATGGGGTATAACCGAATAACCCACTGAACCAAGGCCATATCTGGTATATAATTGTGAATAACCAGCTGTATTCAGTGGATATCTTAGATTTACCTTTAACTAATCCATCAATTTCAGTCAACATGTGTCCAGTGAGACATGATAGGAAGGTCAGATAGCTGAGAAGGCTGATGCTGCTGGTTGTGATGGCAAAATGTAGTGACAGGTGTGACGAGCTGAGAAATGACAGCGGACTGTCAGGTTTGTTAAAGATCTTGTCTCTCTCTCTCTCCAATTGTTCATGACCCTGAAGTGAAAGTTCTCAGACCTGTGTCAATAACCATTTGTATATGTTTGAGGCTTCACCCCTCTCCACCACTGTAACATCCTCCAGCCCGATAACACTCCGAGATCTCTGCACTCCTCCTATCATGGCCTCTGGAGCATCCCCGATTTTCATCCCGCCACCACTGGCTGCTGCGCCTTCAGCTGCTGAGGATCCAAGCTCTGGAATTCCCTCCCTCAACCTCTCCACCTCGCTCTCCTCCTTGAAGCCACTCTTTCAAAGCTACCTCCTTGATCATGGAGTCAGAGTCATTTACGGCACAGAAGGCCATTTGGCCCATCGAGTCCGTGCTGAGCTTTCGGTCACTTTTCCCAATACCTATTTATGTGGCTTGGTGTCAATTTTTGTCTGTAACGCTCCTGTGAAGCACTTTGGCTATTTGACTGGAGCTAAGGAACAAAAAAAGGGTGCAATTACATTGCTCGGTGTAGTCTATAGTCCACCAGCTAGTGGGAAAGATGTAGAAGAACAAATTTGCAAGGAAATTACAGATATGTGCAAGAATTATCGAGTAGTTATAATGGGGAAACTCTACTTATTTGAATATAGACTGGGATAGTAGTCGTGTAAAGGGCAGAGTGTGTGTTCAGGAACATTTTCTACAGCAGGATGTTTCCAGTCCAATGAGAAAGGAAGCATTTCTGGACCTGGTTCTTGGGGAATATCAGTAGGAGAAAATTTAGGGGACAGTGATCATTGTATCATAAGGTTTTCCGAACAGGAAGATTCCATGAAGTGTGACAGGCCTATCTCTTTTCCTTGGATCAAACTCACCTCCTCACCATATCCCTCAATCCCTTCCTGTTTCAGAACAGCATCGATCTGTGTCAAACATGTTTGCACTGGCCATGTCAACATCTAATGTGTCCAACCATCTCTTAGTCCGGAAATTCCCCCCCTTCCCGATTTTTCCTTACTGTCTAACCGGTATGAAGATCTACCACTCCAGCGAACTATTTACCACAACCATCTCCCACCATTGTTTTCTTGGAAATTCCTCATTTGATCATTTCAAACTCTCATCACAAGGTAGTAAGGTCCTTCCTATGATTAGTGTTATAGAGTCATAGTTATTGAGTCATAACACCGCAGCAGGAGGCCTTTCGGCCCATTGAGTTCATGCCAGCTCTCTGTCGAGCAATCCAATCAGTCCCGTTAGGTAACCAGAACTGTACAAAGTACACCAGGTCAGATCTAACTGGTGCCTTGGTAAGCAACCATATCTGCAATGATAATGGGTGCCTGCTCCACCACATATGACCTTTGGCCTTCCCTTCTACTCTCACTGCCTCTGGATCCTGTGGCTTTCTGGGGAATCCTTTCTCCCTTCTTGCTCTCAAGAAAGCTACTAGCAGCAAGGGTTAACCCACAGCAAGTGAAAAGGCCCCCGTTAAAGCAAAGATCTGGGCCCTGTGGTGTTTAATTCTTGCTGGGCTGGGCTGCCAGGCGTTGCCAGGCGTTGCCAGGCCTCTGCTTGGCAACCAGCCAGAGTGAAACCAGGAACCCATCATGTTGGGGGTGGGACGGGGTGGGGGGGGGCGGAATCACAAGCACAGGCCCAGACCTCATTACTGGGTGAGGCAGCGCAATTGGGAATCTGACCCACTCAACATAAAGGTTTGTGACGTCAAGTTAAGGCAGCAGCCAAACCCAAAGGTCTGGATTAATAATGCAGAGAACGGGAGTTCAAATCCCACCATTTTGAGAATCTTTATTAAGCTTAAGTCAAAAAGTAAAATATGGAAATATAAAGTCAATAGAAGTGACCACGACACTGTCCTACTGTCATTTTAAAAACAAAAGGTTCACTCATCTCCATCAAGGGAAGGAAACGTACCCAATCTGGTCTTAGCCAATGACATCATCCATCTGGTCTGCCCTTAGCCACACATGACAACAAAAAAGCCATTTTGAATTCCAGCAAGTCTAAGAGAGAGAGAGAGATCGGCTCCAGCCAACACAGTTGAACCCTGCTGAGACAAGTTGGAAACTAACTGCAGCAGACACAAGAGAGTACCTTTGTAAAAATGACTCTTCTACTGGTGAGAATTGACCGAAGACATAAGCACCATCTTCATCCCAAATTTAACCCCCAGGTGACTGCAAAAGTCCAACGGTTACCAGACAACCAGCAAACAGGCCTGAAACCTTAAAATTCACCTACCGAGGGGATCCCACACGTTATTTCTCTGAAACATCAGACATTTACAAGCTGAGCTCTGAACACCTCTAACCCCGTACTTTTCTATCTAGCTTTTCTTGAGAGCGAGTGTGAGAGTGAATGCATGCGTGAGTGGTGTTGCGAACATTTTTGGGGAATGAGCAATGAACATTGTTTGATAAATATTTAATCTGCTGTTTCAAACTGACAAGAAAACCCAAATTTCTGTTTACGTGGCGGGTAAATCACAAGGGGTTAAAACACGAATAACAAAAAACCACTTGCTGCCGTCAGTTGGGAGGTGAACAGTGGACACCAGCCACCGCACCGTAACACGTTGCACTCCTTCCTTGCTCCCCTCGGGCGGCCCCCTATCCCACACCCCACCTGCTTCTCCATCTTCCACTCACGTACCTCTTCCTCGTCTAACATAAGAAGCTGATTTCCAGAGATGACGCAAAATTTGGGATTCCAAACTGGGCGGTCGTAGGGTAACTGGTTATAGGATATTCGATGGGTAGGTGGTCCTCGCACATCTGCAAGAAGAGGAGATATAAAGTTAATAGCTCCGCTGAAAGGGCACTAAAATCCTTTTGAATTCCCCACTGATTTGCTCCTCCTCTCCCCTTCCCCTCCTGCTAATGGATCACTATTTTGAAGAGCATGAGAATTCCTCCTGGTGTACTGGCAAATCTTTATCTGTCAACCAACACCACGAAAGGAACATTACAACAGTGACTGTACTTCATTATTGGTATTAAAGCCCTTCGGGACATTGCGAGGTCATGAAAATAACTATTTAAATGCACCTCCTTCCTTAAAACTGCAAGACCAATGGAATGCTTCCCCAGCACTTATGTTTTTATTTTGGACCAATAGAAAAATCTGTTTTTGTGACGCTGAGTTGCCGTCTGCCCTCTCAGGTGGATGTTAAAGATCCTCAGACACTATTTCCAAGAAGAGCCGGGGAATACTCCCCAGTGTCCCGGCCACTATTTAGCCCTCAACCAACATCATTAAAAAGATCTTGCCTTTTATTTCACTGGCACTTGTGGGATCTTGCTGGGCAAGAATTGGCTGTCGCACTTCAAAAGGCACTTCATTGGCTGGAAAGCCCTTTGGGGCATCTTTCTTCCTTTTCAGTCTCTTTGTAGCCTTTCTCTCTATCGCTATCCTGTCCACCTCCCTTCACTGTTGGTCTGCAGGTCAGGTGTGATGTGGGGGTAACTTGCGAGGTGTTTTTGTAAAACACCATTTTCTGTTGTCTCACTTTGAAGCTCGATGGGGCGGTTCTTTTCTGTTGGCGGAATAATGAGGCCATCGATGTCTTGGGACATAAGGAACGAATTAGCGTAGCGGAGCAAAGAGATCTGGGAATACACCCATATAGCTCTCGAATAATACTGCCACAAGTTGATAAAGAATGTGAACAAAGAACTGCGATTCAAATCTAGAGGGATCGGTCACATAATCAAGGAGGTAATGTTAAATGATACAGAACCTTGGTTAGACCAGACTCTGGAGTGCTGTGCACAGGTCTAGCTTCTCACTACAAAGAGGAGATGGAGGCACTGGAGAAGGTGTCAAAAATGATTTACAACAGTGTTCCCCGAATTGGAAAGATGCATTGATCAGGAAAGGCCGAACAGTCATACAGCACTGAAACAGGCCCTTCGGCCCACCGAGTCTGTGCTGACCATCAACCACCCATTTAGACTAATCCTACATTAATCCCATGTCCCCGACCACATCCCCACCTTCCCTCAATTCTCCTACCACCTACCTACACGAGGGGCAATTTACAATGGCCAATTTACCTATCAACCTGCAGGTCTTTGGCGTGTGGGGGGAAACCAGAGCACCCGGAGGAAACCCACGGGGATACAGGGAGAACTTGCAAACTCCACAGAGGCAGTACCCGGAACTGAACCCGGGTCGCTGGAGCTGGGAGGCTGCAGTGCTAACCACTGCGCCACTGTACCGCCCAGTCTGGGGTCTTCCCTCTGGAAAGGAGCAGACTTAGGATCTGACCTGATAGAGGTCTTCAAAATAACATGGGTTTGACAGGATTGTGCTTCCACTTGTGGGTGAGTCCAGAATGGGGTGACTGGGAGAGGGAAATATAAGGTTGCCAGGAACAGAACAACAACAACAAATATTTATATAGCACCTTCAATGTAATAAAGGGCTGGATTTTGTGGAGGAGGTGCATTCTCCTGGCGCTGGGCCGAAATAGAGGTGGGGGGGGGGGGGGGAGCCCCGCCTCGGCCTTATCGCGACCCCCCCCCACCTTTAAAGATGGGGATCCTGACTCCAAGAGCTGCTGGCCAATCACAGGGCCGCGGGTGGTGGCCACCGCCAGTACTGCAGAGGCCTTGGACCCTGGATCTCAGCTAAATGGGGTGGGGTTTCCGGGGCCAGGCCCTGAAAACCTTAGTGAGGGGGAATGGGGCGGGGTGGGGGGGGGGGGGTTAGGGTGTCATAATGTCCAAGGAGAGGGGTGTCCTGGGAGGTGCACTGTTCCTAGCTGGGGCACTGCCTGGGCCACAGATTGCCCATGGAGGAGGGACCAGCTAAGCTGCAGGGAGGGTGCCTTGTTTTATAAGGCGCCCACCTCACGTGGCGGGGGCACCCCTCCTGCCACCGTTGGTTAAATCCCAGCAGCGGGGTTGGGTGGGGGGAGAGGCTCCTGAGTGGCCATTAATAGGCCATTTAAGGGCCTCAACTGGCGTGTGGGCAGGAAGGCCGTGGTCGGCCTATCCCACCCGTGGAAAAAACGCTTGGCGACGGGGCGACGTTGAGCCCTCCGCACGCCCCACCATCCGTTGCAAATTCTGTGGGTCCCCCCACTTCCAACCCTCCTTGGGGGGAGCCCATAAATTCCAGCTCAAAATGTCCCAAGGCACTTTACAGTACGTTATAAATCAAAGTACGACACCGAGCCACAAAAGGAGACATCAAGTCAAATAACCAAAAAGCTTGATCAAAGATTGAGGTTTTAAGGAGTGTTGTAAAGGAGAAAAGTGAGGCAGAGAGGCGTAGGGAGGGAATTCCAGAGCTTGGGGCCTAGGCAACCGAAGGCACAACAGTGGTTGAGTTATGAAAATCAGGGATGCAGAAGAGGTCAGAATTAAAGGAGCGCAGATGGCCCGGAGGGTTGTGGGGCTGGAGGAGATGACAGAGATAGGGAGGGGCGAGGCCATGGAGGGATTTGAAAACAAGGTTGAGAATTTTTAAATCAAGATATGGCTTGATTGGAAGCAAATGTAGGCCAGTGAGCACAGGGGTGATAGGGGAACGAGACTTGGTGCGAGTTAAGACATGGGTAGTAGAGTTTTGGAATGACCTCAAGTGTATGGAGAGTGGAATGTGGGAGACCAGCCAGGAGTGCGTTGGAATAGTCAAGTCTAGAGGTAACGAAGGCACGAATGAGAGTTTCAGAAGCAGATGAACTGAGACAGGGGCAAAGTCGGGCGATGTTACGGAGGTGGAAATAGGCGGTCTATGTGATGGCATGAATATGAGGTCAAATGAAGAATGTCGGAGGAATTTCTCTGTGCAGAGAGTGATGAGACAGTGGAACCCACTGCCACATTGGAGTGAATGAAGCCTAAAGCGTTGATGCATTCAAGGGGAGGCTTGATAAGGGATAAAGGAATAGAGATAGGCAGGCAGAGTGAGTAAGGGAATTGGAGTGGAAGGAGGCTTGGGTGGAGTATAAACACCAGCATAGATCAATTGGACTGAAATGCCTGATTCTGCACTGTAGAGTCTATGTACATCTCATCTGATATTTTATCCAAGTTATTTTGTAATTTCTGAGCTGCTTGTTCTAAATCCACTGCAGGCACCGAGTCCAGGTCATTTACATCAATGAAAATTAGATGGGGGTGAGGATATGGAGAACTGGGACACCCCGTTCAGTACTTCGCATCACCCAGCTATAACTTCTAATAGGCGTATACCCCAGTGAAAATACCAGAAACTCATACAGCGACCGGACAGTTGCATCGAGGATTGATGTCCGAGCGTCACCGTAGATTTCGTAACATCAGGGAAGCTTTCATAGAGAAGCCTGCCTTCTCCCGCCAACTCCTTTATTCTCCCGATGGCGTCGACTCTTACTGAGTGGCTGCAGCTACTCTCAGCTAGCCATCCTCCTGGGTGAACCTGCACTGAGAACAAAAGTGGGTGGTGCCCCAATCCTCATCCTGTCCTCTCTTTTCTGGCTCTTTTTATCTTAAGGGGGCTGGAATATGAAGGGGTGAAAGTTGTGCTACAGTTGGAGAAGGCCCCTGGTTAGACCCCATTCAGTTTGGGCACTGCACCTCAGAAAGGTTATTTTTCCCTTCGAGAGGGCACAGCCCAGATTCACCAGAATGGGCTAAAAGGGTTCAATTATAAGGACAGGGTACATAGAAGAGGCATGTATCCCTGAAGATTAAGGGACAATCTCATTGAGGTGTTTAAGATGATGAAAGGATTTGATAGGGTAGATAGAAACTATTGCCTCTGGTGAGGAGAGTCCAGAATGAGGAGGATAACCTTAAAATGAGAGCCAGCCGTACAGGGGTGATATCAGAAAGCACTTTCTTCAGACAGAGGGGAGTGGAAATTTGGGACTATTGAGGCTGGGGGCCAATTGAAAATTCTAAATGCTCGATTCTTGTTAGGCAAGGATTTTACTGGTTATGGAACCAAGGCAGGTATACAGAGTTAAGATACAGATCAGCCAGGAATGGCTGGACAGGCTCGAGTGGCTGGCTAGCCTTTGTTTTGTTTCACTGTTTTGTCCTCGGAGAACCGAGAAGAGGAGGAGACCAAACACAGGACAGAGAGAAAGCTTCTGAGGAAGCTTTGAGATGGCAATTGAAGACCTTGGGGCAATTTTAACCTAACCCGCCTAGTGGTAAAACTGACGGGATCGGGGCAAACGCTGGTGTTCTACCCCGCCCGATTGGACTCTCCAATTGAATCAATGGTGATTAATATTGGGCGGAGTGTAAAGCAGGATCCCACCCGATCCCGCGGGACTTCAGCTGGCGAGTTAGGTTAACATTACACCCAGAGTGTATGACATACACAGATACATGTAGAAGTTTCCCAGCCACAGAAACAAATGTAGATATATATGCAGATACATTCACCGATGTACAGGATATAAAAACACAAAAATACTTACGTTCACAGACATGTCCAGAAATATACAGATATGTGCACACATACACAGATATATAGTTCATAGATACACAGGTAGTTGTACAAGTTTGTATATCTGTAAAGTTGTTATTAACATGACCATGCATCGCCATGCACAGATATCTGTATCCCTGCAGTGCTTGGGATTATATGTCCCAAGTGTGAACGTGCAGGTGTGTTTCTCTGACCCTGCCAAGTCAGTGATGAGCTGAAGCTGGCTGTGAATTCATCAACCACTTAGTAAGTTGCAGGTCACTGATTGTTATCCTGGCTGAGGTGGGGAGTGGAGTGGAAAGTGAAGGATAATGAGGAGCCTAACGTGCCTTCATTACTCATCCGTCTGGATTAGAGGCCTTCCACCGGCTCCTTATTTCCTAAAGAGAGCGTGAACCGAATGTATTATCAACGCACTCACAACACCGCTGCTTCGGAACAAGCGAACGTGATTCTGCCCTCCCTGTCTATCCAACCGAGATGCATCAAGCTCCACGCTGGGAATGTGCAGAGCTGTGACAGATGAATACAAAGCCAATCAGCACAGAATATCATAGGATGGGTTCAAATAAACCAGACAGCAGAGTACATACTGAGGAGTGAGTTACAGCCTGGATTCAGATGGTTCATATGTAGAATAGTGATTACCTGGGAGTGAGTTACAGGCTGGAATCTAATCGAGGGGTTCAGATGGTTTATATATAGAATAATGGATACCTGGGAGTGAGTTACAGGCTGGAATCTAATCGAGGGGATCAGATGGTTGATATATAGAATAATGGATACCTGGGAGTGAGTTACAGACTGGAATCGAATTGAGGGGATCAGCTGGTTTATATATCGAATAATGGATTCCTGGGGCATTACAAGCTGGAGTTTAATTGAGATGGTTTATATATTTGATGTGTCGGGGAGCTCTGTCTGGTATCCTGGTCAATGTATATCTCACAGCTGACATCAGAAAAATAGATTATCTGGTCATTATCACATTGCTGTTTCTGGGATCATGCTGTGCGCAAATGGGCTGCTGTGTTTCCAACTTCACCACAGTGACCACACTTCAAAAGTAGTGTAAAGCACTTTGTGCCATCTTGTGGCTGAACGGTGCGATATAAATACAAGTTCTTTCTTTTATCCTTTTATTTTCCCCTTCACAAGGAGCGTCAATGTAGCACTCATTGCATCTACAGTCAGAAGGAGCTCAAGCAGGGCTCAAACCAAACCTAGTCTACTGTCGTCAGCCAAAGGTTAAACCTAATATCCACCTCCCAAGGGAGAAACCTGGAGAACACCTACTTCAGGAACGATAAAGAGGGAGCATGTTGCTCATGAATGTCTCAGTTGTCAGGCAGGTTCAGAAACCACCACAGCAAACAATAGGAGCCGGAGGAGGCCATTCAGCCCCTGTAGCCTGTTCCTAAAGCTCACTGAAGTAGTCAGCAAAGGGTTCGTACCACCCCCTCACCCCTCAAATCTCCCCAGCCCTCCTCCAGGGGTTCCTATGACAAGTCTTTGAGCTCATTAACCAAGATGGCGGATGGAACCAGTGTTCTCGCACTCCAGCTCTGCATCAGTCACTCCTCAGGGGGTTTCACTCCCGGAAGGTTTGAGTGGTCAAGGCACTGGTGCAGGGTGACAGTTTTCAGCAGGCCTCCAAATCAGTCAGAATACACTTAACCCCTATCTGCAGTGGTCACATTATCTCAGTGAAGCAATCTGCGCCAAGTTAATCAACACACACCTCGGGTGGGGAGAGAATTCTACCACTGCCTGCACTGACCTCAGAGGCTTAACCCTCTCCCTGTTGGGGTTTACTGCAGCAGACCCCTGCCCCCTCCCCCCATCTCGAGTTACAACAACTTGCATTTAGATAGCGCATTTCATATTGTATAAAGCCGCACAGTGCTTCACAGGAGTGTTGCCAAACACAATTTGACACTGAGCGACATAAGGAGATATCAGGGCAGATGACCAAAAGTTTGGTCAAAGAGGTAGGTTCTAAGAAGGAGGAGAGAGAGGTAGAGATGGAGAGGTTCAGGGAGCGATTCAAGAGCTTGGGGCATTGGAGCTGAAGGCACGTTGCCCAATGGCAGAATGATTAAAATCAGGGATGCATAGGAGGACAGAATTGGAGGAGTGCAGAGATCCCAGAGTGTTTTTGGATTGGAGGAGATTACAGAGATAGGGAGGGCAAGGCCAAAGGAGGATTTGAAAACAAGGAGGAGAATTTAAAATTAAGATATTTCCAGACCGGGAGCCAATGGAGGTCAGTGAGCACGGGGGGGCGGGGGGGGGGGGGAGATTAGTCAACAGGGCTCAGTGCGAGTTAGGATATAGGAAGCAGAGATTTGGATGAACTCAAGTTTAGAGGGTTAAAGATGGGAGGCCCACCAGGAAAGCACTCGAATAATCAAGTCTGGAGGTAACAAAGGCATGGATGCAGATTTCAGCATCAAATGAGGTGAGGCAGGGTAGAGATAGGCAAAGTTATGGAGTTGGCATTAGCCAGCTACAGGAGAAATGTCACGAACAACAGATGCCCCTCTACGTTGCTTTCATAGATCTCACCAAAGCCTTTGACCTCGTGAGCAGACGTGGTCTCTTCAGACTACTAGCAAAGATTGGATGTTCACCAAAGCTACTAAGTATCATCACCTCATTCCATGACAATATGAAAGGCACGATTCAGCATAGCGGTGCCTCATCAGACCCCTTTCCTATCCTGAGTGGCGTGAAACAGGGCTGTGTTCTCGCACCTACACTGTTTGGGATCTTCTCACTGCTGCTCTCACATGCGTTCAAGTCTTCAGAAGAAGGAATTTTCCTCCACACAAAATCAGATGGCAGGTTGTTCAACCTTGCCCGTCTAAGAGCGAAGACCAAAGTACGGAAAGTCCTCATCAGGGAACTCCAGTTGTGCTGATGATGCTGCATTAACATCTCACACTGAAGAGTGTCTACAGAGTCTCATCGAAAGGTTTGCGGCTGCCTGCAACGAATTTGGCCTAACCATCAGCCTCAAGAAAACGAACATCATGGGACAGGACGTCAGAAATGCTCCATCCGTCAATATCGACGACCACGCTCTGCAAGTGGTTCAAGAGTTCACCTACCTAGGCTCAACTATCACCAGTAACCTGTCTCTCAATGCAGCAATCAGCAAGTGCATGGGAAAGGCTTCCACTGCTATGTCCAGACTGGCCAAGAGAGTGTGGGAAAATGGCGCACTGACACAGAACACAAAAGTCCGAGTGTTTCAAGCCTGTGTCCTCAGTACCTTGCTCTGCAGCTGCGAGGCCTGGACAATGTATGTCAGCCAAGAACGAAGTCTCAACTCATTCCATCTTTGCTGCCTCCGGAGAATCCTTGGCATCAGGCGGCAGGACCGTATCTCCAACACAGAAATCCTCGAGGCGGCCAACATCCCCAGCTTATACACACTACTGAGTCAGCGGTGCTTGAGATGGCTTGGCCATGTGAGCCGCATGGAAGACGGCAGGATCCCCAAGGACGCATTGTACAGCGAGCTCACCACTGGTATCAGACCCACCGGCCGTCCATGTCTCCGCTTTAAAGACGTCTGCAAACGCGACATGAAGTCCTGTGACATTGATCACAAGTCGTGGGAGTCAGTTGCCAGCGATCGCCAGAGCTGGCGGACAGCCATAAAGGCGGGGCTAAAGAGTGGCGAGTCGAAGAGACTTAGCAATTGGCAGGAAAAAAGACAGAAGCGCAAGGAGAGAGCCAACTGTGTAACAGCCCCGACAAACAAATTTATTTGCAGCACCTGTGGAAGAGTGTGTCACTCTAGAATTGGCCTTTATAGCCACTCCAGGCGCTGCTTCACAAACCACTGACCACCTCCAGGCGCTTACCCATTGTCTCTCGAGACAAGGAGGCCAAAGAAGAAGAAGAGGCAACAAAGGCATGGATGCAGATTTCAGCAGCAAATGAGGTGAGGCGGGGTAGAGACAGGCAAAGTTATGGGGCTGGAATTAGGCGGCCACAGTGATGGTGTAGATATGGGGTCAGAAGCTCATTTCACGGTCAAACAGGATGCTGAGGTTGCGAAAAATCTGCTTCAGCTCAGACAGTGGTCAGAGAGAGGGACGGATTCGGTTGCTAGGAAATGGAATTGTGATGGGGTCCGAAGACAATGGCTTCGGTCTCCCCAGTATTCAGTTGGAGGCAATTTCTACCAGATCAGACACAGCATGGCTTTGATACAGAGTAAAGCTCCCTCTCCACTGTCCCATCAAACAGGGCAGGTACAGCACGGGATTGGCTGGAGAGTTTGGAGCACTTCCTGTGTGCAATTAGGCCTGCACCTGAGCAGGATGTGGGAGCTGCAACTGGAGAGGAGACAGCAGAGTGCAGAGAGCTGCAACTTACAACTGCAAACTGTGGAACAGTTTCTATTTTGTCAGAACACAGAAGACCTGCAAGCTATTTTGGAGAGGTGGGTGTTGGAGCACCAGAGAACTGTTTTTTGTTTGAACTGTTGGGGGAGGGAGGAGGCACAGGAAGATCCAGGGGTGGGGCTGCCAAATTCTATAGGGAGTCCCTGTACTTGCTCTTGTGTTTACCTTCCATCCTGCACAAAAGGGGCTCCCTCCCCACCCCCAACTGCGTGGCTCGGGACCTTCTTGCACATATGGTGCTGTGGCTGCTGCAGCTGCACCTGTTGCCCCGTCACCATTTGTGCTGATAACGTCTAAGCATGGGGTCAAGAGCTACGTCCACCCCAACATGTCATTAGAGGCACGCGTGAAAGCAATGGCCGAGGTTGTCGGTCCCTCGGCCAGTGTACCCTGCCTCTAAAATGTTTTTCCTTAAGAACGAGCGGGCAGTGCCCCTGGCCCTGAGCAAGGGGCTCACCGTAGGTGGGACCTTTCTGCCAGCAGACTCCTTGCAGGCCACTGCGCAATGGGTCATTTTGTCAAATGTCCCGCCCTTCATTCCTGGTGAGCTCCTCCACCCCCCCCACCCCACCGCGCCATCTGGGGGAGGTAAAGACAGGGCTCACCCCAGTCCCGCTCAGTCTTCAGGAGAACAGCCTCCGGCATGTGTACTCCTTCCACCACCAGCTCGTTTTGCAGCTGGCGTGCGAGGATGTTACAGAAGGCCAGTTTAACGTGGAGTACCAGGGGACGGCCTACCATCCGACTGGATGGGGCGTGGTGCCGTACCTGCAAGGGGCAGGGGGAGGGGCATGTTCGGAACAGCTGCCCCAGCCTCCGGGCCGCCAACTCACCTCGGCATCAAAGGTGGCGCAGCTGCACCTCCCCCTACACCTGCAACAATCACCACTCAGGTGGTTCCAGAGGCCATGGTTTTCAAGGCCTCCGGTGGGGAGGGGGAGACCCGTCCGAGTGGAAGAAAGGCACGGCACAGGTCGAAACACCCAAAGACATGCCCCCGGAAACGGAATAACAATCCGAGTCTGAGCTTAGCCCCAGGCCCGATCCATGGGAGGCCACCTGCCCCATAACTGAGCTCGGGCCCAAGGGATCTGGGCATGGGGGGGCGCAGAGGTAGAAGCAGAGGCCTCGACTGAGATGGAAGTCTCTGAGGCTCCGCGCCCCTTCTGGAATTAGAGGAGGAGGCGCCACTTCTCTGAAGAAGGCCCTAAATTACGGGGTCCATTTCCTGACGCAGTCCCTCGGGCTCCCCCCGCCATCAGCACCGTGAGGGTTGAAAGTCCTGGGCGGGAATTCTCCGTCCCCCAGGATGGAGGGGGAGAGGGATGCCCCTGTAGCTTTGAGTACTCCTGAGGAGGGGGGCCTGCCCGTGGTGGGGGAGCCTGTGGACCCCGCGGGAGAAGTCTCTGATTTTGGGCGATGGGTCGGGTGTCCTGGGTGGGGGGGCGAGACCTGTGAGGGTCAACCCTCCCAGCAACTCGATGCTGTTCCCCAGGATGTACCCGACCCTCAGGACAATTTGCATAATTCCCCATCTGCCGAGTCTGTGGGCTCTGGCGGAGCGGGAGATGGCCTACTCTCTCTGCCTCCGGTCTCGGCTCCAGCCGGATTTCCGGAGTCAGGAACATCCAGCTCCCCTGGGCCGCTCACTGGCCTGGGGATGGAGATGGAGGGGGGTCCTGAGCCGCTGGCGCCCATAGGCTCCAGCCAAATCAATAAACCCAAAGAGGACTCCTCCGCCATTGATCTTGGGGGTGGGATCGTGACGAAGATGGGAGCAGCTGGCGCGGCAGGGTTGTCCGCCCCACAGTGTGTGGTGGGTGTGTCGGCCACTGGCGGTGACGACCCCGAGGAGGATGGGGACTCAGTGTGGGGCACGGAGGACGACCTTGAATCCATCGTCAGTGAGGCGGTGGACTCCCTCATGCCCCCCACCGAGTCTCCTCTCATCCCCAGCATGGAACTCCGGGACTTCCTCGCGGCTTGCAGGGGTTGCTGCAATAAAGTTTAGCTGGTGGTCAAACCTGGCGCTGATCATCCAGTCCGTCCTTGCCACCCTCAAGAAGGGAGGGAAGGGTGCGAGCATAAAACTGGTTGAGAGGCGTCGGTTTAAAACGTTCCTCAACAGGTTGCTGGGGGAATGGAAGGCCAGGTGCACTTCCGCTCCCTCCTCACAGTGAGATGTTGGTGATGGGATCCAAGTACTTTTGACATGAAGATTACCAAAGTCAGCCTTAACATCAACGGCAGCAGGGGGTGTCACCGCAGATTTCACAATCTCTCAGTCCTCAGGGAAGGGAGATACGCGGTGAGCTTTCTGCAGGAAACCCACACCGTTCCGGGAGACGAAGCCACCTGGCTCCTGGAGTGGCAGGGTGGGGTCTACATGAGTCACCTCACCCCTATTTCTAGTGGGGTGGCTATCTTGTTGGCCCAGACATTTCAGCCAGAGATCTTGGGGGCCAAGGAGCTAGTGCCGGGCCGCTTGCTCCACCTCGCCGTTCGCCTGGGTAGCGTGCTGCTCCATTTTGTGAACGTGTACGTGCCCAGGCCCGGCGCATTGCAAGCGCGCTTCTTTGAAGAAGTGTCCGCTCTCGACTTGATAGCGGCGAGTGCATCATCCTCGGGGGATTTTAACTGCACCCTCGAGGCGACAGATCACTCCGGTCCCCAGTGCCACCAAGCGTTAGTAGAGATGTTGAGCGAACTGATCAGCTCCCTTGACTTGGTGGACGTCTGGCAGAATCTCCATCCCAAATCCAGCGCCTTCACATGGAGGTCTGGAGGAGGAGGGTCCTGAATTGACCGCCTCTACTCTTCACAGGCATATGCCTCCCGCGTCTCGGTGGCCTCCATGCGGCTGGTGCCGTGCTTGGACCACCACCTGGTGTGGGCGGAGTTCACTCCGCTCAGCAGGCAGGGAGGGTCCACCTACTGGCACTTTAACAACCGGCTGCTGGAGGATGAGCGATTCCGGGACTCGTTCCGTCGATTCTGGGCCGACTGGAGAAGGAAGCGGGGTGCTTTCCCTCCTTGAGGCTATGGTGGGATGTGGGCAAGACTCACATCCGTGTCTTCTGTCAGGAGTACGCGAAGGGGTCGACCAAGAGGTGGGAAGCCGAGATCGGGCGGCTGCAGAGAGGGAGGTGCTCGACTTGGTGTCCCGCCTCGGTCATGCCATTGTGGACCCGGCCCTGTGGCAGGCGTACAAAGAGAAGAAGGGCGCGCTGAGGGACCTGCAGCTCACTGGGTCCTGAGGCGCATACGTGAGGTCGCAGATCCAGATCCTGGAAGATTTGGACCGTGCCTCACCATTCTACTACTCACTGGAAAAATGGCGGGGGGTCCGTAAGTAGCTTGTTGAGCCAATGATGGATCCTCTGTTGTGGATCCGGAGGAAATGGGCCTTTTGGTCCGTACCTATTACAGTGTATTGTTCTCTCCGGATTGGTACAGGGAGGACGCAGGCAGAGTTCTGTGGGAGGACCTCCAAAGGTCAGCCCGGAGGATGCTGAAAGATTGGAGGCTCCGCTCATGTTGGCAGAGCTGACCAGTGCCCTCCACCAGCTCTCGAGGGGCAAATCCCCGTGGCTGGACGGGTTGACCGTGGAGTTCCTCAGGGTGTTCTGGGAAGTCCTGGGGATGATTTCCCGCGGGTCCTGTGGGAAAGCCTGGCGACCGGGGAGATGCCTGTCTCGTGGTGCAGAGCGGTCATTGTCCTGCTGCCGAAGAGGGGTGATTTCCGCCTGCTTAAGAACTGGTGTCCAGTCTCCCTCCTCAGCACAGATTATAAAATATTTGCCCGGGCTATGTCTACCCGCCTGGGCTCCGTGCTGGCCCACATGATCCACCCCGACCAGTCCTACACGGTCCCGGGCCGGTCCATCCAGGACAACATCCTCCTGGTCCGGGATCTGATCCATCTTTCCCAGAGGACTGGTCAGTCGGTCGCCTTTCTCTCCCTCGATCAGGAAAAGGCCTTCGACAGGGTGGATCATGAATATCTTTTTGGAACTCTGCAGCCCGAGTCCGAACGTGGGCATTTTGTGTCCCGTGTCCGTCTTTTATACGGTGCCCCATCGCTTTGGGAGAGGAGTTCGTCAGGGATGCCCCATGTCCGGCCAATTATATACCATCTGCGTGGAGCCATTCCTGTGCCTGCTTCGCAGGAGGTTGACGGGATTGGCTCTGCGCGAGCCGGCTATGCAGGTCGTCCTCTCGGCTTATTCCGATGACGTGCTCCTCGCGGTCACAGATCCCGTTGACTTGCGGAGGATGCGCGACTGCCAGCAGACCTTTTCTGCCACATCCTCCGCAAGGATCAAATGGGAGAAATGTTCTGGACTCCTGGTGGATCAGTGGCGGGTGCACTCTCTGCTGGAGGAGTTAACACCCTTCGCGTGGAGCACCAGGAACTTCTTCTATCTGGGAGTCCACCTTAGCCCCGCTGAGGAAGCCTGGCCGGCAAACTGGCAGGAGTTGGAGGCGAAAGCCACCACTCAGCTGGGATTGCTCCGAGTGCTTTCCTACAGGGGCCGAGCACTGGTCATAAACCAACTGGTGGCCTCCATGCTGTGGTGCCAGTTGGTCACTTTGGCCCCGCCCCCTGCATTTGCCACCAAGGCCCAGAAGAAGCTCGTCGATTTCTTCTGGGGCAAGAGGAAACACTGGGTCTCTGCTGCAGTCCTTAGTTTTTAATTTGAGTTTTTGTTTTATTTATTCGATTTTAATAAAGTTATGTAATAAAATGTATATAAAGGGGGCCTAAGGAATAAAGGCCCCCTCGACAAAAAAGAAAAAAGAACGAGGTTAGATATGGAGTAAAGTTCCCTCTACACTGTCCCCATCAAACACTCCATGTGGGAGCAGAAGACAGTTAAAGGTAAATTCAGGGCTGAGATCCAGAGGGGTCTCATTGACAGAGATTGATGGGTATGTGGACTGGAATTTAAAAAAAGAAAGAAAAAAGACGGATTAGAGAGAGTAAAGCTCTCTCCACACTGTCCTATCAAACAATGCTGGGTTCACTACCCAGTAAAAGTCATTTGACAGTGGTCAATCCAACCTGGACATTACAAATGAATATTAATATCCAATGAGAACCACTAATAGTTGAATGTGATAATCTGATACCATCCCAAACTTTAACCCTGTTTGGTTGTCGTTGCCAAATTGTGAGCAGCGTATTGGAGGGGGGGCCTGGCCTGAATGGAAAGTGGCTTCAGACTGCCTGAATTGAAATCAAGTGTCAGAGACAGCACATTTAGAGCCAGTTCACGAGGGCTCATTGCAAACCTAGCTAATATAGGACAGATGCGAGTAAGCTCACTCGATGAAGGAAAGGGAACAAGAATTTAGGAACTGGAATTGTGTTTTCTTGAGGTGTAAGGAGCTGGGGGTTATATTTGTAGATTCCTTCCGAAGGAGGTTCAATTACGTGGAGTGGTAAGAAATCTTCTTTATAGAAAAAGGACCTGATACTTCTCCTTCACAGGTGACACGATTGGAGCAATGTAAGGGTTTAATGCATCAAATCAACTTCCCATTCAGTGTCTTCCAACTCAGTGGGCACAGTGACTGGGTACAGAAACACTCCTTCACTGCTCAGAGGGCACAGTGACTGGGTACAGAAACGCTCCTTCGGTACTCAGAGGGCACAGTGACTGGGTACAGAAACACTCCTTCACTGCTCAGAGGGCACAGTGACTGGGTACAGAAACACTCCTTCACTGCTCAGTGGGCACAGTGACTGGGTACAGAAACACTCCTTCACTGCTCAGAGGGCACAGTGACTGGGTACAGAAACGCTCCTTCGGTACTCAGAGGGCACAGTGACTGGGTACAGAAACACTCCTTCAGTATTCAGAGGGCACAGTGACTGGGTACAGAAACACTCCTTCAGTATTCAGAGGGCACAGTGACTGGGTACAGAAACACTCCTTCAGTATTCAGAAGGTTAATGTTATTCGTTAGCAGCTGGAGAATTTGTTGGCTTGTGTAGCAGACGGATGTAGTCAGATACTCCTGAGTTCCATATTTGTGCAAAAATGATGTTTTTTTTATACAGATCTGCAGACAAACACACATGTTTGTGCATCATAAGCACTGAGATTATATTTAGATCTTTTGTAAACTGCCTGCTTGTGGGGGTTGATATTGGATCTTCGGAGCACACTGTTTGATCATGCCATCCCCCACTTGCTCCGACCCCACAGCGCCCTGATTCGTTCCTCTTGCTCTGCCGGCCTGCATCACCTTGCAAATCAGCGTGTTCCTCGAGGAGGTACAACTCCCACCCTTCATTCTTGCACTGTCTCATGGTGAAGCCCATGCCCGGTCGCTCAGTTTGCAGGCAGAATTTTGCTGTTTGCGTGCAGGCAGCTCTCTGTGACATGAATCGACTTCACTAGCAGTGAAGCCAGCATCGGCCTGTCGCTCTGTTCTGTTTCCCTACAGTTCTGCAGGTCAAACTCACTGACTGTCACTCCCTCACCCGACCGTCATCCCTCCACCGGCCGTCACCCCCTCCACCGGCCGTCACCCCCTCCACCGGCCGTCACCCCCTCCCCCAACCGTCACCCCCTCCCCCAACCGTCACCCCCTCCCCCGGCCGTCACCCCCTCCCCCGGCCGTCACCCCCTCCCCCGACCGTCACCCCCTCCCCCGACCGTCACCCCTCCTCCGACCGTCACCCCTCCCCCGATCGTCACCCCCTCCACCGGCCGTCACCCCCTCCCCCAGCCGTCACCCCCTCCCCCAGCCGTCACCCCCTCCCCCAGCCGTCACCCCCTCCCCCGACCGTCACCCCCTCCCCCGACCGTCACCCCCTCCACCGACCGTCACCCCCTCCTCTGACTGTCACCCCTCCCCCGACTGTCACCCCTCCACCGGCCGTCACCCCCTCCCCCGACCATCACCCCCTCCCCTGACCGTCACCCCCTCCCCTGACCGTCACCCCTGCCCCGACCATCACCACCTCCCCGGACCATCATCACCTCCCCCCGATCGTCACCCCCTCCCCCAGCCGTCACCCCCTCCCCAGACCGTCACCCCCTGCCCCGACCGTAATCCCTGCCCCGACCATCACCCCCTCCCCCGACCGTCACTCCCTGCCCCAACTGTCACCACCTCCCCCCGATCGTCATCCCCTCCCCCGACCGTCACCACCTCCCCCCGACCGTCACCCCCTCCCCCGGCCGTCACCCCCTCCCCCGGCCGTCACCCCCTCCCCCGGCCGTCAACCCCTCCCCCGACCGTCACCCCTCCCCCAACCGTCACCACATCCCCCGACCGTCATCACCTCCCCCCAATCGTCACCCCCTCCCCCGACCGTAACCCCTGCCCCGACCGTCACCACCTCCCCCGACCGTCACCCCCTCCCCCGACCGTCACCCCCTCCCCCGACCGTCACCCCCTCCCCCGACCGTCACTCCCTGCCCCGACCGTCACCACCTCCCCCCGACCGTCACCACCTCCCCCCGACCGTCACCACCTCCCCCCGACCGTCACCACCTCCCCCCGACCGTCACCACCTCCCCCCGACCGTCACCCCCTCCCCCGTCCGTCACCCCCTCCCCCGACCGTCACCCCCTCCCCCGACCGTCACTCCCTGCCCCGACCGTCACCTCCCTGCCCCGACCGTCACCACCTCCCCCCGACCGTCACCACCTCCCCCCGACCGTCACCCCCTCCCCCGGCCGTCAACCCCTCCCCCGGCCGTCAACTCCTCCCCCGGCCGTCAACCCCTCCCCCGACCGTCACCCCCTCCCCCGACCGTCACCCCCTCCCCCCGACCGTCACCACCTCCCCCCGACCGTCACCACCTCCCCCCGACCGTCACCACCTCCCCCCGGCCGTCACCCCCTCCCCCCGGCCGTCACCCCCTCCCCCGGCCGTCACCCCCTCCCCCGGCCGTCAACCCCTCCCCCGACCGTCACCCCTCCCCCGACCGTCACCCCTCCACCGACCGTCACCACCTCCCCCCGACCGTCACCCCCTCCCCCGACCGTCACCCCCTCCCCCGACCGTCACCCCCTCCCCCGACCGTCACCCCCTCCCCCGACCGTCACCCCCTCCCCCCGACCGTCACCCCCTCCCCCCGACCGTCACCCCCTCCCCCCGACCGTCACTCCCTCCCCCGACCGTCACTCCCTCCCCCGACCGTCACTCCCTCCCCCGACCGTCACCCCCTCCCCCGACCGTCACCCCCTCCCCCGACCGTCACCCCCTCCCCCGTCCGTCACCCCCTCCCCTAACCGTGAACCCTCCCCTGATTGTCACACCCTCCCCTGACCGTCACAACCTTCCTTGAACGGCACCAACCCATCGCACAACCATCACCACCCCTCCCCCGACCGTCACCCGCAGGGAGCGTGTGTGATCGGGGGGGGGGGGGGGAGTGTGTGATCGGGGAGTGGGGGGGGGGAGTATGTGTGATCGGGGGGGGCAGTATGTGTGAACGGGGGGGGAGAGTGTGTGATCGGGGGGGGGAGAGTGTGTGATCGGGGGGGGGGGGAGAGAGTGTGTGATCGGGGGGGGGGAGAGTGTGTGATCGGGGGGGGGGAGAGTGTGTGATCGGGGGGGGGGAAGAGTGTGTGATCGGGGGGGGGGAGAGTGTGTGATCGGGGGGGGGGAGAGTGTGTGATCGGGGGGGGGGGAGAGTGTGTGATCGGGGGGGGGGAGAGTGTGTGATCGGGGGGGGGGGGAGAGTGTGTGATCGGGGGGGGGGGGGAGTGTCTGTGATCGGGGGGGGAGAGAGTGTGTGATCGGGGGGGGGAGAGAGTGTGTGATCGGGGGGGTGATAGTGTGATCGGGGGGGTGATAGTGTGATCGGGGGGGGGTGAGAGTGTGTGATCGGGGGGGGGTGTGAGAGTGTGTGATCGGGGGGGAGTGTGAGAGTGTGTGATCGGGGGGGAGAGTGTGTGATCGGGGGGGGTGAGAGTGTGTGATCGGGGGGGTGAGAGTGTGTGATCGGGGGGGGGTGAGAGTGTGTGATCGGGGGGTGAGAGTGTGTGATCGGGGGGGGGGAGAGTGTGTGATCGGGGGGGGGGTGAGAGTGTGTGATCGGGGGGGGGGTGAGAGTGTGTGATCGGGGGGGGAGAGTGTGTGATCGGGGGGGGGGGTGAGAGTGTGTGATCGGGGGGGGGAGAGAGTGTGATCGGGGGGGGTGAGAGTGTGTGATCGGGGGGGGTGAGAGTGTGTGATCGGGGGGGGGGAGAGAGTGTGATCGGGGGGGGTGAGAGTGTGTGATCGGGGGGGGGTGAGAGTGTGTGATCGGGGGGTGAGAGTGTGTGATCGGGGGGGGGAGAGTGTGTGATCGGGGGGGGAGAGTGTGTGATCGGGGGGGGTGAGAGTGTGTGATCGGGGGGGGGGTGAGAGTGTGTGATCGGGGGGTGAGAGTGTGTGATCGGGGGGGGGAGAGAGTGTGATCGGGGGGGGTGAGAGTGTGTGATCGGGGGGGGTGAGAGTGTGTGATCGGGGGGGGTGAGAGTGTGTGATCGGGGGGGGGTGAGAGTGTGTGATCGGGGGGGGGTGAGAGTGTGTGATCGGGGGGGGAGAGAGTGTGTGATCGGGGGGGGGAGAGAGTGTGTGATCGGGGGGGGTGAGAGTGTGAGATCGGGGGGGGGGAAAGTGTGTGATCGGGGGGGGGGAGAGTGTGTGATCGGGGGGGGTGAGAGTGTGTGATCGGGGGGGGTGAGAGTGTGTGATCGGGGGGGGAGAGAGTGTGTGATCGGGGGGGGGAGAGAGTGTGTGATCGGGGGGGGTGAGAGTGTGAGATCGGGGGGGGGGAAAGTGTGAGATCGGGGGGGGGAAAGTGTGAGATCGGGGGGGGGTGAGAGTGTGTGATCGGGGGGGGGTGAGAGTGTGAGATCGGGGGGGGGGGGAGAGTGTGTGATCGGGGGGGGTGAGAGTGTGTGATCGGGGGGGGTGAGAGTGTGTGATCGGGGGGGGGTCAGAGTGTGAGATCGGGGGGGGGGGGGAGAGTGTGTGATCGGGGGGGGTGAGAGTGTGTGATCGGGGGGGTGAGAGTGTGTGATCGGGGGGGGGTGAGAGTGTGAGTTCGGGGGGGGGGGTGAGAGTGTGAGATCGGGGGGGGGGGGTGAGAGTGTGTGATCGGGGGGGGTGAGTGTGTGATCGGGGGGGGGAGAGAGTGTGTGATCGGGGGGGGTGAGAGTGTGAGATCGGGGGGGGGGAAAGTGTGAGATCGGGGGGGGGGTGAGTGTGAGATCGGGGGGGGGAGAGTGTGTGATCGGGGGGGGGAAAGTGTGAGATCGGGGGGGGGGTGAGAGTGTGTGATCGGGGGGGGGTGAGAGTGTGTGATCGGGGGGGGTGAGAGTGTGTGATCGGGGGGGGGGGTGAGAGTGTGAGATCGGGGGGGGGGTGAGTGTGAGATCGGGGGGGGAGAGTGTGTGATCGGGGGGGTGAGAGTGTGTGATCGGGGGGGGAGAGTGTGTGATCGGGGGGGGGTGAGAGTGTGTGATCGGGGGGGGGTGAGAGTGTGTGATCGGGGGGGGGTGAGAGTGTGAGATCGGGGGGGGGGGTGAGAGTGTGAGATCGGGGGGGGGGGTGAGAGTGTGTGATCGGGGGGGGTGAGAGTGTGTGATCGGGGGGGGTGAGAGTGTGATCGGGGGGGGGAGAGAGTGTGTGATCGGGGGGGGTGAGAGTGTGAGATCGGGGGGGGGGAAAGTGTGAGATCGGGGGGGGGGTGAGTGTGTGATCGGGGGGGGGAAAGTGTGAGATCGGGGGGGGGGTGAGAGTGTGTGATCGGGGGGGGGTGAGAGTGTGTGATCGGGGGGGGGTGAGAGTGTGTGATCGGGGGGGGGGTGAGAGTGTGAGATCGGGGGGGGGTGAGTGTGAGATCGGGGGGGGGAGAGTGTGAGATCGGGGGGGGGGGTGAGAGTGTGTGATCGGGGGGGGGTGAGAGTGTGTGATCGGGGGGGGGTGAGAGTGTGTGATCGGGGGGGGGTGAGAGTGTGAGATCGGGGGGGGGGTGAGAGTGTGAGATCGGGGGGGGGGTGAGAGTGTGAGATCGGGGGGGGGTGAGAGTGTGTGATCGGGGGGGGGTGAGAGTGTGAGATCGGGGGGGGGGGAGAGTGTGTGATCGGGGGGGGGGTGAGAGTGTGAGATCGGGGGGGGGGTGAGAGTGTGAGATCGGGGGGGGGGAGAGTGTGTGATCGGGGGGGGGGGGAGAGTGTGTGATCGGGGGGGGGGGAGAGTGTGTGATCGGGGGGGGGGGTGAGAGTGTGTGATCGGGGGGGGTGAGAGTGTGTGATCGGGGGGGGTGAGAGTGTGTGATCGGGGGGGGGTGAGAGTGTGAGATCGGGGGGGGGGGAGAGTGTGTGATCGGGGGGGGGGGTGAGAGTGTGTGATCGGGGGGGGTGAGAGTGTGTGATCGGGGGGGGGGTGAGAGTGTGTGATCGGGGGGGGGTGAGAGTGTGTGATCGGGGGGGGGTGAGAGTGTGTGATCGGGGGGGGGTGAGAGTGTGTGATCGGGGGGGGGGTGAGAGTGTGTGATCGGGGGGGGGTGAGAGTGTGTGATCGGGGGGGGGTGAGAGTGTGTGATCGGGGGGGGTGAGAGTGTGTGATCGGGGGGGGGTGAGAGTGTGAGATCGGGGGGGGGTGAGAGTGTGAGATCGGGGGGGGGTGAGAGTGTGTGATCGGGGGGGGTGAGAGTGAGTGATCGGGGGGGGGTGAGAGTGTGAGATCGGGGGGGGGGGTGAGAGTGTGTGATCGGGGGGGGTGAGAGTGTGATCGGGGGGGGGTGAGAGTGTGAGATCGGGGGGGGGGTGAGAGTGTGTGATCGGGGGGGGGTGAGAGTGTGATCGGGGGGGGTGAGAGTGTGTGATCGGGGGGGGGTGAGAGTGTGTGATCGGGGGGGGGGTGAGAGTGTGTGATCGGGGGGGGTGAGAGTGTGAGATCGGGGGGGGGTGAGAGTGTGAGATCGGGGGGGGTGAGAGTGTGTGATCGGGGGGGGGAGAGTGTGTGATCGGGGGGGGGGGTGAGAGTGTGTGATCGGGGGGGGGTGAGAGTGTGTGATCGGGGGGGGTGAGAGTGAGTGATCGGGGGGGGGTGAGAGTGTGAGATCGGGGGGGGGGGTGAGAGTGTGTGATCGGGGGGGGTGAGAGTGTGATCGGGGGGGGGGAGAGTGTGTGATCGGGGGGGGGGAGAAGTGTGAGATCGGGGGGGGGGTGAGAGTGTGTGATCGGGGGGGGGTGAGAGTGTGTGATCGGGGGGGTGTGAGAGTGTGTGATCGGGGGGGGTGAGAGTGTGAGATCGGGGGGGGGGTGAGAGTGTGTGATCGGGGGGGGGGAGAGTGTGATCGGGGGGGGTGAGAGTGTGTGATCGGGGGGGGGGAGAGTGTGATCGGGGGGGGTGAGAGTGTGATCGGGGGGGGGGGGAGAGTGTGATCGGGGGGGGTGAGAGTGTGTGATCGGGGGGGGGGAGAGTGTGATCGGGGGGGGTGAGAGTGTGATCGGGGGGGGGAGAGTGTGATCGGGGGGGGGAGAGTGTGATCGGGGGGGGGAGAGTGTGATCGGGGGGGGAGAGTGTGTGATCGGGGGGGGGAGAGTGTGATCGGGGGGGGTGAGAGTGTGATCGGGGGGGGGGAGAGTGTGATCGGGGGGGAGAGTGTGTGATCGGGGGGGAGAGAGTGTGATCGGGGGGGGTGAGAGTGTGATCGGGGGGGGTGAGAGTGTGTGATCGGGGGGGGTGAGAGTGTGTGATCGGGGGGGGTGAGAGTGTGATCGGGGGGGGGAGAGTGTGATCGGGGGGGGGGAGAGTGTGATCGGGGGGGGGAGAGAGTGTGATCGGGGGGGAGAGTGTGTGATCGGGGGGGGGAGAGTGTGATCGGGGGGGGTGAGAGTGTGATCGGGGGGGGTGAGAGTGTGTGATCGGGGGGGGTGAGAGTGTGTGATCGGGGGGGGGTGAGAGTGTGTGATCGGGGGGGGGAGAGTGTGATCGGGGGGGGTGAGAGTGTGTGATCGGGGGGGGTGAGAGTGTGTGATCGGGGGGGGGTGAGAGTGTGTGATCGGGGGGGGGGGGAGAGTGTGATCGGGGGGGGTGAGAGTGTGATCGGGGGGGGGAGAGTGTGATCGGGGGGGGAGAGTGTGTGATCGGGGGGGTGAGAGTGTGTGATCGGGGGGGGTGAGAGTGTGATCGGGGGGGGTGAGAGTGTGATCGGGGGGGGTGAGAGTGTGATCGGGGGGGGTGAGAGTGTGATCGGGGGGGGGAGAGTGTGATCGGGGGGGGGAGAGTGTGAGATCGGGGGGGGGAGAGTGTGTGATCGGGGGGGGGAGAGTGTGTGATCGGGGGGGGAGAGAGTGTGATCGGGGGGGGGAGAGTGTGTGATCGGGGGGGGTGAGAGTGTGTGATCGGGGGGGGGGGGAGTGTGTGATCGGGGGGGGTGAGAGTGTGTGATCGGGGGGGGGGAGAGTGTGATCGGGGGGGGTGAGAGTGTGATCGGGGGGGGTGAGAGTGTGATCGGGGGGGGTGAGAGTGTGATCGGGGGGGGGAGAGTGTGATCGGGGGGGGAGAGTGTGTGATCGGGGGGGGAGAGTGTGTGATCGGGGGGGGGGAGAGTGTGTGATCGGGGGGGGTGAGAGTGTGTGATCGGGGGGGGGGGAGAGTGTGATCGGGGGGGGGTGAGAGTGTGATCGGGGGGGGGAGAGTGTGATCGGGGGGGGGAGAGTGTGATCGGGGGGGGGAGAGTGTGTGATCGGGGGGGGGAGTGTGTGATCGGGGGGGGGAGAGTGTGATCGGGGGGGGGAGAGTGTGTGATCGGGGGGGGGGGTGAGAGTGTGTGATCGGGGGGGGGGAGAGTGTGATCGGGGGGGGTGAGAGTGTGTGATCGGGGGGGGAGTGTGTGATCGGGGGGGGGGGAGAGTGTGTGATCGGGGGTGATCGGGGGGGGGAGAGTGTGTGATCGGGGGGGGGTGAGAGTGTGTGATCGGGGGGGGGAGTGTGTGTGATCGGGGGGGGGTGAGAGGTGTGATCGGGGGGGGTGAGAGTGTGTGATCGGGGGGGGGGAGAGTGTGTGATCGGGGGGGGGGGTGAGAGAGTGTGTGATCGGGGGGGAGAGAGTGTGTGATCGGGGGGGGAGAGTGTGTGATCGGGGGGGGAGAGAGTGTGTGATCGGGGGGGGGGGAGTGTGTGTGATCGGGGGGGTGAGAGTGTGTGATCGGGGGGGGGTGAGAGTGTGTGATCGGGGGGGGTGAGAGTGTGATTGGGGGGGGGGAGAGTGTGATCGGGGGGGGGGGAGAGTGTGTGATCGGGGGGGTGAGAGTGTGTGATCGGGGGGGGGTGAGAGTGTGTGATCGGGGGGTGAGAGTGTGTGATCGGGGGGGGGGTGAGAGTGTGTGATCGGGGGGGGTGAGAGTGTGTGATCGGGGGGGGGGGGAGAGTGTGTGATCGGGGGGGGGGAGAGTGTGAGATCGGGGGGGTGAGAGTGTGAGATCGGGGGGGGTGAGAGTGTGTGATCGGGGGGGGGGGGAGAGTGTGTGATCGGGGGGGGGGGAGAGTGTGAGATCGGGGGGGTGAGAGTGTGAGATCGGGGGGGGGGTGAGAGTGTGTGATCGGGGGGGGGGTGAGAGTGTGTGATCGGGGGGGGGAGAGTGTGAGATCGGGGGGGGGAGAGTGTGTGATCGGGGGGGTGAGAGTGTGAGATCGGGGGGGTGAGAGTGTGAGATCGGGGGGGTGAGAGTGTGAGATCGGGGGGGGTGAGAGTGTGTGATCGGAGGGGGGGGTGAGAGTGTGTGATCGGGGGGGGGGTGAGAGTGTGAGATCGGGGGGGGGGTGAGTGTGAGATCGGGGGGGGGGAGAGTGTGAGATCGGGGGGGGGGGTGAGAGTGTGTGATCGGGGGGGGTGAGAGTGTGTGATCGGGGGGGGGTGAGAGTGTGTGATCGGGGGGGGGGTGAGAGTGTGTGATCGGGGGGGGGTGAGAGTGTGAGATCGGGGGGGGGGGGGAGAGTGTGTGATCGGGGGGGGGTGAGAGTGTGAGATCGGGGGGGGGGAGAGTGTGTGATCGGGGGGGGGGGGGAGAGTGTGAGATCGGGGGGGGGGTGAGAGTGTGTGATCGGGGGGGGGTGAGAGTGTGAGATCGGGGGGGGGGAGAGTGTGAGATCGGGGGGGGGGTGAGAGTGTGAGATCGGGGGGGGGGTGAGAGTGTGAGATCGGGGGGGGGGTGAGAGTGTGTGATCGGGGGGGGGTGAGAGTGTGAGATCGGGGGGGGGGGGAGAGTGTGTGATCGGGGGGGGGGTGAGAGTGTGAGATCGGGGGGGGGGTGAGAGTGTGAGATCGGGGGGGGGGGAGAGTGTGTGATCGGGGGGGGGGGGGGAGAGTGTGTGATCGGGGGGGGGGGAGAGAGTGTGTGATCGGGGGGGGGGTGAGAGTGTGTGATCGGGGGGGGTGAGAGTGTGTGATCGGGGGGGGTGAGAGTGTGTGATCGGGGGGGGGTGAGAGTGTGAGATCGGGGGGGGGGGAGAGTGTGTGATCGGGGGGGGGGGTGAGAGTGTGTGATCGGGGGGGGTGAGAGTGTGTGATCGGGGGGGGGGTGAGAGTGTGTGATCGGGGGGGGTGAGAGTGTGTGATCGGGGGGGGGGTGAGAGTGTGTGATCGGGGGGGGGTGAGAGTGTGTGATCGGGGGGGGGGGTGAGAGTGTGTGATCGGGGGGGGGTGAGAGTGTGTGATCGGGGGGGGGTGAGAGTGTGTGATCGGGGGGGGTGAGAGTGTGTGATCGGGGGGGGGGTGAGAGTGTGAGATCGGGGGGGGGTGAGAGTGTGAGATCGGGGGGGGTGAGAGTGTGTGATCGGGGGGGGTGAGAGTGAGTGATCGGGGGGGGGTGAGAGTGTGAGATCGGGGGGGTGAGGGTGATCGGGGGGGGTGAGAGTGTGTGATCGGGGGGGGTGAGAGTGTGATCGGGGGGGGGTGAGAGTGTGAGATCGGGGGGGGGGGTGAGAGTGTGTGATCGGGGGGGGTGAGAGTGTGATCGGGGGGGGGTGAGAGTGTGTGTGATCGGGGGGGGGTGAGAGTGTGTGATCGGGGGGGGGTGAGAGTGTGTGATCGGGGGGGGTGAGAGTGTGAGATCGGGGGGGGGTGAGAGTGTGAGATCGGGGGGGTGAGAGTGTGTGATCGGGGGGGGGGAGAGTGTGTGATCGGGGGGGGGGGGTGAGAGTGTGTGATCGGGGGGGGTGAGAGTGTGTGATCGGGGGGTGTGAGAGTGAGTGATCGGGGGGGGGTGAGAGTGTGAGATCGGGGGGGGGGGGTGAGAGTGTGTGATCGGGGGGGGTGAGAGTGTGATCGGGGGGGGGTGAGAGTGTGTGATCGGGGGGGGGGAAAGTGTGAGATCGGGGGGGGGGTGAGAGTGTGTGATCGGGGGGGGGTGAGAGTGTGTGATCGGGGGGTGTGAGAGTGTGTGATCGGGGGGGTGAGAGTGTGAGATCGGGGGGGGGGTGAGAGTGTGTGATCGGGGGGGGGGAGAGTGTGATCGGGGGGGGTGAGAGTGTGTGATCGGGGGGGGGGAGAGTGTGATCGGGGGGGGTGAGAGTGTGATCGGGGGGGGGGGAGAGTGTGATCGGGGGGGTGTGAGAGTGTGTGATCGGGGGGGGGGAGAGTGTGATCGGGGGGGTGAGAGTGTGATCGGGGGGGGGAGAGTGTGATCGGGGGGGGGGGAGAGTGTGATCGGGGGGGGAGAGTGTGTGATCGGGGGGGGGGAGAGTGTGATCGGGGGGGGTGAGAGTGTGATCGGGGGGGGGGGGAGAGTGTGATCGGGGGGGAGAGTGTGTGATCGGGGGGGGGAGAGTGTGATCGGGGGGGTGAGAGTGTGATCGGGGGGGGTGAGAGTGTGTGATCGGGGGGGGTGAGAGTGTGTGATCGGGGGGGGTGAGAGTGTGATCGGGGGGGGGAGAGTGTGATCGGGGGGGGGAGAGTGTGATCGGGGGGGGAGAGTGTGATCGGGGGGGAGAGTGTGTGATCGGGGGGGGGAGAGTGTGATCGGGGGGGGTGAGAGTGTGATCGGGGGGGGTGAGAGTGTGTGATCGGGGGGGGGTGAGAGTGTGTGATCGGGGGGGTGAGAGTGTGTGATCGGGGGGGGAGAGTGTGATCGGGGGGGGTGAGAGTGTGTGATCGGGGGGGGTGAGAGTGTGTGATCGGGGGGGGTGAGAGTGTGTGATCGGGGGGGGGAGAGTGTGATCGGGGGGGGTGAGAGTGTGATCGGGGGGGGGGGGAGAGTGTGATCGGGGGGGGAGAGTGTGTGATCGGGGGGGGTGAGAGTGTGTGATCGGGGGGGTGAGAGTGTGATCGGGGGGGGTGAGAGTGTGATCGGGGGGGGTGAGAGTGTGATCGGGGGGGGTGAGAGTGTGATCGGGGGGGGGAGAGTGTGATCGGGGGGGGGAGAGTGTGAGATCGGGGGGGGGAGAGTGTGTGATCGGGGGGGGGAGTGTGTGATCGGAGGGGGGAGAGTGTGATCGGGGGGGGGAGAGTGTGTGATCGGGGGGGGTGAGAGTGTGTGATCGGGGGGGGGGGAGAGTGTGTGATCGGGGGGGGTGAGAGTGTGTGATCGGGGGGGGGGAGAGTGTGATCGGGGGGGGTGAGAGTGTGATCGGGGGGGGTGAGAGTGTGATCGGGGGGGGGTGAGAGTGTGATCGGGGGGGGGAGAGTGTGATCGGGGGGGAGAGTGTGTGATCGGGGGGGAGAGTGTGTGATCGGGGGGGGGCGAGAGTGTGTGATCGGGGGGGGTGAGAGTGTGTGATCGGGGGGGGGGAGAGTGTGATCGGGGGGGGGTGAGAGTGTGATCGGGGGGGGGAGAGTGTGATCGGGGGGGGGAGAGTGTGATCGGGGGGGGGAGAGTGTGTGATCGGGGGGGGGAGTGTGTGATCGGGGGGGGGAGAGTGTGATCGGGGGGGGAGAGTGTGTGATCGGGGGGGGGGGTGAGAGTGTGTGATCGGGGGGGGGGAGAGTGTGATCGGGGGGGGGTGAGAGTGTGTGATCGGGGGGGGGAGTGTGTGATCGGGGGGGGGGGGGGAGAGTGTGTGATCGGGGGGGGGAGAGTGTGTGATCGGGGGGGGAGAGTGTGTGATCGGGGGGGGGGAGTGTGTGTGATCGGGGGGGGGTGAGAGTGTGTGATCGGGGGGGTGAGAGTGTGTGATCGGGGGGGGGGAGAGTGTGTGATCGGGGGGGGGGTGAGAGTGTGTGATCGGGGGGAGAGAGTGTGTGATCGGGGGGGAGAGTGTGTGATCGGGGGGAGAGAGTGTGTGATCGGGGGGGGGGGGAGTGTGTGATCGGGGGGTGAGAGTGTGTGATCGGGGGGGGTGAGAGTGTGTGATCGGGGGGGGGTGAGAGTGTGATTGGGGGGGGGAGTGTGATCGGGGGGGGGGAGAGTGTGTGATCGGGGGGGGTGAGAGTGTGTGATCGGGGGGGGGTGAGAGTGTGTGATCGGGGGGGTGAGAGTGTGTGATCGGGGGGGGGTGAGAGTGTGTGATCGGGGGGGGGTGAGAGTGTGTGATCGGGGGGGGGGGGAGAGTGTGTGATCGGGGGGGGGGAGAGTGTGAGATCGGGGGGGTGAGAGTGTGAGATCGGGGGGGGTGAGAGTGTGTGATCGGGGGGGGGGAGAGTGTGTGATCGGGGGGGGGAGAGTGTGAGATCGGGGGGGGGGGTGAGAGTGTGTGATCGGGGGGGGGGAGAGTGTGAGATCGGGGGGGGGGAGAGTGTGAGATCGGGGGGGGAGAGTGTGTGATCGGGGGGGTGAGGGTGTGAGATCGGGGGGTGAGAGTGTGAGATCGGGGGGGTGAGAGTGTGAGATCGGGGGGGTGAGAGTGTGAGATCGGGGGGGGGTGAGAGTGTGTGATCGGGGGGGGTGGTGAGAGTGTGATCGGGGGGGGAGAGTGTGTGATCGGGGGGGGGAGAGTGTGAGATCGGGGGGGGTGAGAGTGTGTGATCGGGGGGGGTGGAGAGTGTGATCGGGGGGGGAGAGTGTGTGATCGGGGGGGGGGAGAGTGTGAGATCGGGGGGGTGAGAGTGTGTGATCGGGGGGGGGGAGAGTGTGTGATCGGGGGGGGGGTGAGAGTGTGTGATCGGGGGGGGGAGAGTGTGAGATCGGGGGGGTGGAGAGTGTGGATCGGGGGGGGGAGAGTGTGAGATCGGGGGGGTGAGAGTGTGAGATCGGGGGGGGTGAGAGTGTGTGATCGGGTGGGGGGTGGAGAGTGTGATCGGGGGGGGGGAGAGTGTGTGATCGGGGGGGGGGAGAGTGTGAGATCGGGGGGGTGAGAGTGTGAGATCGGGGGGGTGAGAGTGTGTGATCGGGGGGTGAGAGTGTGTGATCGGGGGGGGGGTGGAGAGTGTGATCGGGGGGGTGAGAGTGTGAGATCGGGGGGGGTGAGAGTGTGTGATCGGGGGGGTGAGAGTGTGTGATCGGGGGGGGGAGAGTGTGAGATCGGGGGGGGGTGAGAGTGTGTGATCGGGGGGGTGGAGAGTGTGTGATCGGGGGGGGGGAGAGTGTGTGATCGGGGGGGGGAGAGTGTGAGATCGGGGGGGTGAGAGTGTGAGATCGGGGGGGGTGAGAGTGTGTGATCGGGGGGGGTGAGAGTGTGTGATCGGGGGGGGGAGAGTGTGTGATCGGGGGGGGGGAGAGTGTGTGATCGGGGGGGGGGGAGTGTGTGATCGGGGGGGGGTGAGAGTGTGTGATCGGGGGGGGGTGAGTGTGTGATCGGGGGGGGTGAGAGTGTGAGATCGGGGGGGGTGAGAGTGTGTGATCGGGGGGGGTGAGTGTGAGATCGGGGGGGGTGAGAGTGTGTGATCGGGGGGGGGTGAGAGTGTGTGATCGGGGGGGGGAGAGTGTGAGATCGGGGGGGTGAGAGTGTGTGATCGGGGTGGGGTGAGAGTGTGTGATCGGGGGGGAGAGAGTGTGAGATCGGGGGGGGGGTGAGAGTGTGTGTGATCGGGGGGGGGGTGAGAGTGTGTGATCGGGGGGGGTGAGAGTGAGAGTGTGTGATCGGGGGGGGTGAGAGTGTGTGATCGGGGGGGGTGAGAGTGTGAGATCGGGGGGGGGTGAGAGAGTGTGTGATCGGGGGGGGTGAGAGTGTGTGATCGGGGGGGGTGAGAGTGTGTGATCGGGGGGGGTGAGAGTGTGTGATCGGGGGGGGTGAGAGTGTGTGATCGGGGGGGGTGAGAGTGTGAGATCGGGGGGGGGGTGAGAGTGTGTGATCGGGGGGGGGGTGAGAGTGTGTGATCGGGGGGGGGTGAGAGTGTGTGATCGGGGGGGGGTGAGAGTGTGTGATCGGGGGGGGGTGAGAGTGTGTGATCGGGGGGGGTGAGAGTGTGTGATCGGGGGGGGAGAGTGTGTGATCGGGGGGGGGTGAGAGTGTGTGATCGGGGGGGGAGAGTGTGTGATCGGGGGGGGGGTGAGAGTGTGTGATCGGGGGGGGGGAGAGTGTGATCGGGGGGGGGAGAGTGTGTGATCGGGGGGGGGAGAGTGTGAGATCGGGGGGGGTGAGAGTGTGTGATCGGGGGGGGAGAGTGTGTGATCGGGGGGGGGTGAGAGTGTGTGATCGGGGGGGGAGAGTGTGTGATCGGGGGGGGGTGAGAGTGTGTGATCGGGGGGGGGGAGAGTGTGATCGGGGGGGGGGAGAGTGTGAGATCGGGGGGGGTGAGAGTGTGAGATCGGGGGGGGTGAGAGTGTGAGATCGGGGGGGGGTGAGAGTGTGAGATCGGGGGGGGGGTGAGAGTGTGTGATCGGGGGGGGGGGAGAGTGTGAGATCGGGGGGGGGTGAGAGTGTGAGATCGGGGGGGGGTGAGAGTGTGTGATCGGGGGGGGGGGAGAGTGTGAGATCGGGGGGGGGGAGAGTGTGAGATCGGGGGGGGTGAGAGTGTGAGATCGGGGGGGGGTGAGAGTGTGAGATCGGGGGGGGGTGAGAGTGTGTGATCGGGGGGGGGGGAGAGTGTGAGATCGGGGGGGGGTGAGAGTGTGAGATCGGGGGGGGGTGAGAGTGTGTGATCGGGGGGGGGGTGAGAGTGTGAGATCGGGGGGGGTGAGAGTGTGTGATCGGGGGGGGGTGAGAGTGTGTGATCGGGGGGGGGTGAGAGTGTGAGATCGGGGGGGTGAGAGTGTGTGATCGGGGGGGGGGTGAGAGTGTGTGATCGGGGGGGGGGGGGGGAGAGTGTGAGATCGGGGGGGGGAGAGTGTGTGATCGGGGGGGGGAGAGTGTGAGATCGGGGGGGGGTGAGAGTGTGTGATCGGGGGGGGTGAGAGTGTGTGATCGGGGGGGGGGGTGAGAGTGTGTGATCGGGTGGGGGGGTGAGAGTGTGTGATCGGGGGGGGGGTGAGAGTGTGAGATCGGGGGGGGTGAGAGTGTGTGATCGGGGGGGGGTGAGAGTGTGTGATCGGGGGGGGGTGAGAGTGTGTGATCGGGGGGGGGGAGAGTGTGTGATCGGGGGGGGGGGGGAGAGTGTGTGATCGGGGGGGGGGGAGAGTGTGATCGGGGGGGGTGAGAGTGTGATCGGGGGGGGGGGAGAGTGTGTGATCGGGGGGGGGGGGGAGAGTGTGTGATCGGGGGGGGGGAGAGTGTGTGATCGGGGGGGGGAGAGTGTGTGATCGGGGGGGGGAGATGTGGTGTGATCGGGGGGGGTGAGAGTGTGAGATCGGGGGGGGGAGAGTGTGAGATCGGGGGGGGGAGAGTGTGTGATCGGGGGGGGGGGAGAGTGTGAGATCGGGGGGGGGTGAGAGTGTGAGATCGGGGGGGGGTGAGAGTGTGTGATCGGGGGGGGGGAGAGTGTCAGATCGGGGGGGGGTGAGAGTGTGTGATCGGGGGGGGGGAGAGTGTGAGATCGGGGGGGGGAGAGTGTGTGATCGGGGGGGGGAGTGAGTGGGGGAGAGTGTGAGATCGGGGGGGGGGAGAGTGTGAGATCGGGGGGGGGTGAGAGTGTGTGATCGGGGGGGGGGAGAGTGTGAGATCGGGGGGGGGGAGAGTGTGTGATCGGGGGGGGGGAGAGTGTGTGATCGGGGGGGGGTGAGAGTGTGAGATCGGGGGGGGGTGAGAGTGTGAGATCGGGGGGGGAGAGGTGATGATGGAGTGTGTGATCGGGGGGGGGAAGAGTGTGAGATCGGGGGGGGGTGAGAGTGTGTGATCGGGGGGGGGTGAGAGTGTGATCGGGGGGGGGGTGAGAGTGTGATCGGGGGGGGGGAGAGTGTGTGATCGGGGGGGGGGGAGAGAGTGTGATTGGGATTGGGGGGGGGAGAGTGTGTGATCGGGGGGGGGAGAGTGTGTGATCGGGGGGGGGGTGAGAGTGTGTGATCGGGGGGGGGTGAGAGTGTGTGATCGGGGGGGGGTGAGTGTGAGATCGGGGAGGGGGGGTGAGAGTGTGATTGGGGGGGGTGAGAGTGTGATCGGGGGGGGTGAGAGTGTGTGATCGGGGGGGGGTGAGAGTGTGTGATCGGGGGGGTGAGAGTGTGTGATCGGGGGGGGGGGGAGAGTGAGATCGGGGGGGGAGAGTGTGTGATCGGGGGGGGGGGTGTGAGAGTGTCGTCGATCGGGGGGGGGTGAGAGTGTGTGATCGGGGGGGGGGTGTGAGAGTGTGTGATCGGGGGA